>NC_057803.1:527517192-527817192 GCF_018294505.1 Triticum aestivum | reverse complement strand
CTCCACATAAGCAAAATTCTTCTAATGAATAATAGTGGGAGCAAACTCAACAAAATAATTATCATGTGATTAAAAATTAAGATCAAGATGACAAGTTTCATGGTTATCATTATTCTTTAAAGCATACATGTCATCACAATAATCATCATAGATAGGAGGCATGCTTTCGTCATAATAAATTTGCTCATCAAAACTTGGGGGACAAAAAATATCATCTTCATCAAACATAGCTTCCCAAAGCTTGTGGCTTTGCATATAATTAGCATCATAGATATTCAAGGAATTCATTCTAACAACATTGCAATCATGCTCATCATTCAAATATTTAGTGCCAAACATTTTATAGATTTCTTCTTCTAGCACTTGAGCACAGTTATCCTTTCCATCATACTCACGAAAGATATTAAAAAGGTGAAGCGTATGAGACAAACTCAATTCCATTTTTTAGTTTTCTTTTATAAACTAAACTAGTGATAAAACAAGAAACTAAAAGACTTGATTGCAAGATCTAAAGATATACCTTCAAACGCTAACCTCCCCAGCAACGGCGCCAGAAAAGAGCTTGATGTCTACTACACAACCTTCTTCTTGTAGACGTTGTTGGGCCTCCAAGTGCAGAGGTTTGTAGGACAGTAGCAAATTTCCCTCAAGTGGATGACCCAAGGTTTATCAATCCGTAGGAGGCATAGAATGAAGATGGTCTCTCTAAAGCAACCTGCAACCAAATAACAAAGAGTCTCTTGTGTCCCCAACACACCCAATACAATGGTAAATTGTATAGGTGCACTAGTTCAGCGAAGAGATGGTGATACAAGTGGTATATGGATAGTAGATAAAGGTATTTGTAATCTGAAATTATAAAAACAGCAAGGTAGCAAGTGATAAAAGTGAGCATAAATGGTATTGCAATGATATGAAATAAGGCCTAGGGTTCATACTTTCGCTAGTGTAAGTTCCCTCAACAATAATATCATAATTGGATCACATAACTATCCCTCAACATGCAACAAAGAGTCACTCCAAAGTCACTAATAGCGGAGAACGAACAAAGAGATTATGGTAGGGTACGAAACCACCTCAAAGTTATTCTTTCCAATCAATCCGTTGGGCTATTCCTATAAGTGTCACAAACAACCCTAGAGTTCATACTAGAATAACACCTTAAGATACAAATCAACCAAAACCCTAATTTCACCTAGATACTCCAATGTCACCTCAATTATCCGTGGGTATGATTATACGATATGGATCACACAATCTCAGATTCACCTATTCAACCAACACATAGAACCTCAAAGAGTGCTCCAAAGTTCCTACCGGATAATCACGACGAAAACGTGTGCCAACCCCTATGCATAGGTTCATGGGCGGAACCCGCAAGTTGATCACCAAAACTTACATCAAGTGGATCAATAGAATACCCCATTGTCACCACGGGTATCCCACGCAAGAGATACATCAAGTGTTCTCAAATCTTTAAAGACTCAATCTGATAAGATTACTTCAAAGGGAAAACTCAATTCATTACAAGAGAGAAGAGGGGGAGGAGAAACATAAGATCCAACTATAATAGCAAAGCTCGTGATACATCAAGATCGTGCCAAATCAAGAACACGAGAGAGAGAGATCAAACACATAGCTACTGGTACATACCCTTAGCCCCGAGGAAGAACTACTCCCTCCTCATCATGGAAAGCACCGGGATGATGAAGATGGCCACCGGAGAAGGATTGCCCCCTCCGGCAGTGTGCCGGAACGGGTCTAGATTGGTTTTTGGTGGCTACGGAGGCTTCTGGCGACGGAACTCCTGATCTAATCTCTGCTCTGGAAGTTTTAGGTTACATAGGTATATATGGGTGCAGGAGGTACGTCGGTGGACCGAAGGGGGGGCCACGAGGCAGGGGGCACGCCCCCTACCCTCGTGAGCTCCTCCTTCATCTTCTGACGTAGGGTCCAAGTCTATCCGGTAAGTTTCCTTCCAAAAATAACTTCTCCAGTTGATTTCGTTCCGTTTCGACTCCGTTTGATATTCCTTTTCTTCGAAACACTGAAATAGGCAAAAAAACAGCAAATTTGGGCTGGGCCTCCGGTTAATAGGTTAGTCCCAATAGTAATATAAAAGTGGATAATAAAGCCCAATATTTCCAAAACAATAGATAATATAGCATGGAGCAATCAAAAATTATAGATACGTTGGAGACATATCAACTGCTTGCATTAGAGTAGTGTAGCATGTTACTGTTTTCCGTTAATCGTATTCTGATGCATAGCCTGTCTTTGCTACTACTGTTGTTACCTTTACTTACAATCCTAAATAATTAGTATAGGATGCTAGTATTTCATCAGTGGCCCTACATTCTTGTCCGTCTGCCATGCTATACTACCGGGTCATGATCACTCGGGAGGTGATCACGGGTATGTACTATACATATTACACCTGATACATATGGTGACTAAAGTCGAGTCGGCTCGTAGAGTACCTGCAAGTGATTCCGATGTGGGGGCTGAAGGTGCAGGTGGTTCCATCCAGGTAGTGGTGGGCCTGGGTTCCCGACGGCCCCTGACTGTTACTTTGTGGCAGAGCGATAGGGTAGATTGAGACCACCTAAGAGAGAGGTGGGCCTGGCCCTGGTCGACGTCTGCGGTTAATTCAATTAACACGCTTAACGAGATCTGGGTATTTGATCTGAGTCTAGCCACTGGCCTATATGCCCTAACCAACTACGCGGGAACAATTATGGGCACTCGACGTCGTGGTATCAGCCGAAGCCTTCTTGACGCCAGCGATTGAGAGGCGTGCGCCGAATTGGACTGGAAAGCCTGCTCTTGTCTTAGGGAGGCTAGGTCTGCTTCCGCCCACCCACACAACATGCAGGTGTGCAATGGGCGATGGGCCTAGACCCCTGCGCCATAGGATTTACACCGGCGTGCTGACCTCTCTTTTGTGCCTAGGTGGGGCTGCGACGTGTTGATCTTCCGAGGCAGGGCATGACCCAGGAAAGTGTGTCCGGTCAAAGGGGATCAAGCGTGTTGGGAAATGTGGTGCACCCCTGCAGGGAAGTTTATCTATTCGAATAGCTGTGTCCCTCGGTAAAAGGACGACCTGGAGTTGTACCTTGACCTTATGACAACTAGAACCGGATACTTGATAAAAACACACCCTTCCAAGTGCCAGATACAACCCGGGGATCGCTCTCTAACAGGGCGACGAGGGGAGGATCGCCGGGTAGGATTATGCTATACGATGGTACTTGGTGAATTTACCATCTACTCTCTTCTACATGCTGCAAGATGGAGGCTGCCAGAAGCGTAGTATTCGACAGGACTAGCTGTCCCCCTCTTATTCTGGCATTCTGCAGTTCGGTCCACCGATATGGCCCCATTTCATTGATACCAATGCATATGTAGTGTAGATCCTTGCAGATCATTGCTTGCAAGTACTTTGGATGAGTACTCATGGTTGCTTTCCTACTTCTTTTTCCCCTTTTCCCAGTTACTGCCATCATATAATGGAGTCCAAGAGCCAGAGGATCCCGAGGATGATTCTACATGGACTTCGACTTCGAGGAGTAGTTTAGGAGGATCCCAGGTAGGAGGCATGCGCCTCTTTCGATCTGTATCCCTGTTTGTGCTAGCCATCTTATGGCACCTAGTTTAACTTATGTCTGTACTCAGATATTGTTGCTTCTGCTGACTCTTGTGTCCTCGAGCATTTGTATTCGAGCCCTAGAGGCCCCTGGCTTGTAATATAAAGCTTGTATTACTTTAATTTGTGTCTAGAGTTGTTTTGTGATATCTTTCCGTGAGTCCTTGATCTTGATTGTACACATTTGTGTGCATGATTAGTGTACGGTCAAATCGGGGGCGTCACAACATGACCATAAAAGATATTGCTCATATAAATAGAACAACCATTATTCTCTGATTTAAATGAATAACCGTCTCGCATCAAACAAGATCCAGATATAATGTTCATGCTCAACGTAGGCACCAAATAACAATTATTTAGGTCTAAAACTAATCCCGAAGGTAGATGTAGAGGTAGCGTGCCGATGACGATCACATCGACTTTGGAACCATTTCTCACGCGCATCATCACCTCGTCCTTAGCCAATCTTCGCTTAATCTGTAGCCCCTGTTTCGAGTTGCAAATATTAGCAACAAAACCAGTATCAAATACCCAGGCGCTACTGCGAGCATTTGTAAGGTACACATCAATAACATGTATATCAAATATACCTTTCACTTTGTCATCCTTCTTATCCGCCAAATACTTGGGGTAGTTCTGCTTCCAGTGACTAGTGTCTTTGAAGTAGAAGCACTCAGTCTCAGGCTTAGGTCCAGACTTGGGCTTCTTCACTTGAGCAGCAACTTTCTTGCTATTCTTCTTGAAGTTCCCCTTCTTCCCTTTGCCCTTATTGAAACTGGTGATCTTTTCGACCATCAACACTTGATGCTCCTTCTTGATTTCTACCTCTGCAGCCTTTAGCATTGCGAAGAGATGGGGAATAGTCTTATCCATCCCTTTCATATTATAGTTCATCATGAAGCTCTTGTAGCTTGGTGGCAGTGATTGAAGAATTTTGTCAATGATACTATCATCAGGAAGATTAACTCCCAATTGAATCAAGTGATAGTTATAACTAGACATTTTGAGTATATGTTCAATGACAGAACTATTCTCCTCCATTTTGCAGCTGTAGAACTTATTGGAGACTTCATATCTCTCAATCCAGGCATTTGCTTGAAATATTAACTTCAACTCCTAGAATCTCATATGCTCCATGACATTCAAAACGTCGTTGAAGTCCCGGTTCTAAGTCGTAAAGCATGGCACACTAAACTATCGAGTAGTCATCAACACGCAACTACCAGGCATTCACAATGTCTGCAGTTGCCAGCGCGAGTGGTGCACCTTGCGGTGCTTCTAGGACGTAATTCTTCTGTGCAACAATGAGGATAACCCTCAAGTTATGAACCTAGTCCGTGTAGTTGCTACCATCATCTTTCAACTTAGCTTTCTCTAGGAACGCATTAAAATTCAATGGAACAACAACACGGGCCATCTATCTACAACAACATAGACATGGAAAATACTATCAGGTACTAAGTTCATGATAATTTAAAGTTCAATTAATCAAACTACTTAAGAACTCCCACTTAGATAGACATCCCTCTAATCATCTAAGTGATCACGTGATCCATATCAACTAAACCATGTCTGATCATCACGTGAGATGGAGTAGTTTTCAATGGTGAACATCACTATGTTAATCATATCTACTATATGATTCATGCTCGATCTTTCGGTCTCAGTGTTCCGAGGCCATGTCTGCATATGCTAGGCTCGTCAAGTTTAACCCGAGTATTCTGCTTGTGCAAAACTGGCTTGCACCTGTTGTATGTGAACGTACAGCTTATCACACCTAATCATCATGTGGTGTCTCGGTACGACGAACTTTCACAACGGTGCATACTCAGGGAGAACACTTGTACCTTGAAATTTAGTGATGGATCATCTTATAATGCTACCGCCGTACTAAGCAAAATAAGATGCATAAAGGATAAACATCACATGCAATCAATATAAGTGATATGATATGGCCATCATCATCTTGTGCCTTTGATCTTCATCTCCAAAGCACCATCATGATCACCATCGTCACCGGCTTCCCACCTTGATCTCCATCGAAGCATCGTTGTTGTAACGCCCACGACGCGGCTATATCTCCCACGTGTCGAGGCACGACTTAGAGGCATAACCACATGGTGGTTTTGTCGCAAGAGGGGTAATCTTCACACGATCCCATGTACTGGATAAGAAAGGGATAAAGAGTTGGCATACAATTGCCACTTCACACAAATAACAAGTTAAACATACCTCATCCAGACTACAATCAAGGTCCGACTACGGAACCAAAATAAAAGAAGACAACACCAAATGCTAGATCCCCAATCGTCCCAACTGGGCTCCACTAGTAATCATCAGAAAATGAAACATAGTAACGACCAAGGTCCTCGTTGAACTCCCACTTGAGTTTGGTAGCATCACGTGCACTGGTATCATCGGCACCTGCAACTGTTTGGAAGTATCCGTGAGTCACGAGGACTAAGCAATCTCACACCAGCGAGATCAAGACTATTTAAGCTTATGGGTAGGATAAGGTAATGCGGTGGAGCTGCAGCAAGCGCTAAGCAAATATGGTGGCTAACATACGTAAATAAGAGTAAGATGAGAAGATACGCAATGGTCGTGAAGCTACAAGTGATCAAGAAGTGATCCTGAAACTACTTACGTTCAAACATAACACAAGGCCGTGTTCACTTCCCGGACTCCGCGAAAAGAGACCATCACGGCTACACATGCGGTTGATTCATTTTAATTAAGTCAAGTGTCAAGTTAACTACAACCGGGTATTAATAAAATCCCATCTGCCACATCACCGCGAGCACGGCTCTCGAAAGTTTATACCCTGCAGGGGTGTCCCAACTTAGCCCATCACAAGCTCTCATGGTCAACGAAGGACATTCCTTCTCCCTGAATGACCCAATCAGACTCGAAATCCCGGTTACAAGACATTTCAACAATGGTAAAATAAGACCAGCAAGACCGCCCGACTGTGCTGACAAATCCCAATAGGAGCTGCACATATCTCGTTCTCAGGGCACACCGGATGAACACTACGTACGACAACCGAAGACCACGGGTGAAGGGGTGGCACCGCAAGTGACTCTAGGTTGGACCAACACTCAGAGGAGCACTGGCCCGGGGGTTAAAATAAAGATGCCCTTGAGTCTGCAGAACCCAAGGAAAAAAGGCTTAGGTGGCAAATGTTAAAACCAAGGTTGGGCCTTGCTGAAGGAGTTTTATTCAAGGTGAACTATCAAGGGGGTCCCATAACCCCAACCGCGTAAGGAACACAAAAATCAAGGAACATAACACCTGTATGACGGAAACTAGGGCGGCAAGAATGGAACAAATTACCAGGCAAAAGGCCAAACTTCCACCCTTTACCAAGTGTATAGATGAATTAAATTAAATAAGAGATAAAGTGATATCCCAACATATCCATGTTCCAATATGGAACAAACTTCAACTTCACCTGCAACTAACAATGCTATAAGAGGGGCTGAGCAAAAGCGGTAAGATAGCCAAACAACGGTTTGCTAAGAAGGTGGGTTCGAGGCTTGACATGGAAATATGGGAGGCATGATATAACAAGTGGTAGGTAGCGCGGCATAGTGATAAAACGAACGATTAGCAAGCAAAGATAGAAGTGACATCGAGGGTATGATCATCTTGCCTGCAATGTTACCAAAGTTGTCGAAAGCTTGATCCTCGTTAGCGTACTCAACAGGTTCCTCGTTCACGTACTCGTCTCCCGGCTCTACCCAAAGCAAGAACACAAGCAATGGAACAACAATCAATCACGGTGCAATGCACAAGCAACATGATATGCAAGATATGATATGATATGCATATGCGTGCTCCGGAATGGAAAGAATGGTCAAGGAATCAACCTGGCAAACCAAGTATGCCGCAGGAAAGATGAGGTGATTTCGGTCGAAATCGATATAAGGATCACCGGAAACGGATGCATGGTTTGCAAATGGCAAGGAAAACAAGGATGATGCAAATCTGCGATTAATAACATGATCGCACTTAGAATGCAACAAGAAACTAAGCTACTGCACTCCAACATAGCAACAAATCATATGACAGTGATGTACAAGAGATGCTTGACAAAATATGAACACTGAGCTGCGGCTAAATCACACTAGAACAGTTTAAACAAGCATGGCAAAAGTGCAAAAGATATCAGCTTCACAGACTTAGTGAAAATACTAACATGTCAAAAAAACATCAGGAATCAATGTTTAGAGCTAGCAAACAACATGCTAAAAATACTGACATGTCAAAAACAACATCAGGAAGCAATGTTTAGAGCTAGCAAAAAACATGCTATAGGAACTTAACATAGCAAACAAAGGCATGGCACGCTTGTACTAAATGCATAGAACAAAACTCCCTTACTGAACATGAGCCCAAAAGGCACAGAGGATACGATGGCACCCATGTAAACATAGCAAGTTTTACTAACAGATTCAGACTTAGTGGAATTTCATAACATGGCAGAAACAGATTCATGATAGCAACTTTGCAAGCTCGTGCCACTCACCACAAAGCATTACATGATAACACAAGCATACCATAAGTAAGAAGACATGTCCATGAAGCTAAACATGGCAAGAGCAAGTGCATAGGATGCATGGATCGCTAGCAAAACACATGACAATATTGATTAACATGTTAACAATCTGTCAGGAACAATATTTAGCAAAAGTAGACCAAGAAAGTGACATGCTAGAGTACTCCATAATTGCAACCAGAGGCATGAATGGCTAGATCATAACCATATGTTCAAAACATCCTTAATGAAGTATCTCAAAATAAAAATGGATCTCTTGGTAGTAGTAAGTTTACATGGCATCAAAATAACATCTGGAAAAGGACTGCAAAATCCTAAGTGTCTGAAAATAGTAACATCATGGAGCCTACTTTCCATGCTTGTGCTAGTCACCACATAGCTCCTGAAAATACAAGACTTGCACCTCTTTAAAGATGGCATGATGGAGCTCAAAACACATGTAGACCTCATGCTCATAGGGTGCACACACAAAATGCAACAAAAATGACAAATCATCAAGTTCACTTAAGAACCAGCAGTTAACATTTTATAGCACTCTTACAATGAGGATAACGACATCAATATGGACATTAACATGCATGGAAATGCAACTAACATGTAGAGCATCACGAGACGAACATTTTGATATATCATATTCATGATTCGGAGCTACGGACACGGAGATGTAGCATGATGAACATGGCTTAGAAATATTAGGGAGCTTCGGGACTTAGAGGAATTTCACCTCGCGGATCGGATCTAGGGTTTGGCACAGACTTCGAGGATCACCGGGAAGTCACCGAATCTTCGCTGGAGATCGTTGGGACGAGGTGTTCGGAGCTTGGAGAGTCGCCGGGGAGGGGCGTGGTGGCCGGATCCGGCGAGGGGCGGCCGGATCTGGAGGGCGACAGCGGCGTGGCGCTCGGTGGCGCGTGGCGGCGGCGGTGCTTCCTGAGCTGGCGAGGAGCAGCAAGGGCGGCGGGAGGCGGCGGCGGACGTCAGTGCAAGGTGGCGGGGACGGCCGGGCAGCGCGGTCGCGCGCGGGTGGCGCTTCGGGCCGGGAGGGCCTGGCTCGGGCCCCGCGGGCCGGCGCGGTGGACGGCGGCGGGAGGCCACGTGGCGCGTTGCTAGCGGCTGAGGGCGGCGGTGGGATTTCTTCCGGTGGGTGTGGACATGTCTGGCGGCGTGCGGGGGGGGGGGGGGGTTCTAGGGTTTCCTGTGCATTTTTTGACGGGGGATGCTTTCTTATAGGTAGGGGAAGCTAGAAGAGTCCAAATGAGGTGCGGTTTTCGCCCACACGATCATGATCCAATGACGGAGAGCATGGAGGGGGTTTAGATGTGTTATTGGGCTGTTTTGGAGGGGTGTTGGGCTGCAACACAAAAGAGGCTTTTGCGGTTACCTGGTTAATCGTTGGGGCATCAAACGACCTCCAAATGGAACAAAATTTGACAAGTGGTCTACGGGTGATGTACCAAGGCCGCTTGACAAATCTCGACCCATTTTGAGAAAGTTTTTATCCCGATCATGAAACAAGGCAAGAGGGGTGCGCCGGGTGCATGTGGGAGTGTCGGATTGCGAAACAGACAACGGGGAAAAATCTCGGATGCATGAGACGAACACGTATGCAAATGAGATGCACATGATGACATGATATGAAATGCGTGACATGAACAAAATGCAAAACGAAAGACAAAACCCAACCACGAAGGGAATATCATAACACATAGCCGAAAATGGCAAGAGTCGGAGTTACAAATATGGAAAGTTACATCTGGGGTGTTACAACACTCCAACACTACAAGAGGATCTCGTCTCGAGATATAGGACTGAAAGAACTCTGAATATTCAGAACGGAGGTGATCCTCGCATTCCCAGGTGGCTTTTCGGTCGGAATAGTGTGACCACTTCACTTTCAGGAATTTGATTGACTTGTTGCGAGTCTTGCACTCGGTTTCTTCAAGAAAAGCAATGGGGTGGTCATGATAAGGCAAATCTTCATGGAGAACAATCTCTTCAAAGTTGATAGTGCGCTCGTGGGTCTTCAAGCACTTGCAAAACTGTGACACGTGAAACACATCGTGCACGTTTGTGAAGTTGGACGGAAGCTCAAGTTGATAGGCAAGGTCGCCTCTTTTCCCAATGATCTTGAAAGGACCCACATATCTAGGGGCAAGCTTCCCTTTGATACCGGAGCGACGAGTGCCTTTCATTGGAGAGACGCGGAGGTAGACATGGTCTCCGATCTCGAAAGCCAAGTCATGGTGCTTGCTATCATAGTAACTCTTCTGGCGCGATTGCGCGGCTTTGAGATTTTCATGGACGACTTTACACATTTCTTCAGCTTCTGTGATCAAGTCGTTGCCAAGAAGTTGGCGTTCACCAGTCTCTGACCAATTGAGAGGACTATGACACTTCCTGCCATAGAGAATCTCAAATGGGGCCTTGCCTGAACTCGCTTAGAAGCTATTGTTGTAGGAGAACTCAACATATGGAAGACAATCTTCCCACTTCATACCGAAAAAGATGACACAAGCCCTGAGCATATCTTCGAGGATTTGGTTAACTCGCTCGACTTGGCCACTAGTTTGAGGATGGAAAGCTGTGCTGAAGCGAATGTTGGTGCCCATGGCCTTCTAGAAGGAGTTCCAGAACTTAGAAGTGAAAATGCTTGCACGGTCTGAAGAGATCAACTACGGAATACTGTGCAAGGAGACAATCCTGGAGATGTATAGCTCTGCCAACTGAGCTGCCGTGATAGATTCTTTGATTAGAAGGAAATGAGCTACTTTTGTAAGCTTGTCAATGACAATGAAAATAACATCATTCTTACGCTTGGACTTTGGAAATCCAGTAACAAAGTCCACTTCGATATGGTCAAACTTTCATTCTGGAATAGCAAGAGGTTGGAGGAGACCAACTGGTCGTTGGTGTTCTGCTTTCACCCTTCTGCAGACATCACATTCATTCACGAATTGAGCAATCTCTCGCTTCATCCGAGTCCACCAATACGACTGCTTGAGGTCATGGTACATCTTCGTATTTCCAGGATGAATGGAAAGAAGAGAATTGTGCACCTCATTCATTATGACCTTCCTTATATCACCTTTAGGAACCACAATCCGGTCCTTGAAGAATAAAGTGTCTTTGTCATCAATGCGATAGCACTTGTATTTGGGTTGGCTCTTGGCAATACCATGTTTCACTCTCTTCACCATGGTATCAAGGAGTTGTGCCTCATGAATTTGGTCTTCCAAAGTTGGAGTGACTTGAAGATTGGAAAGAAAATCTTGAGGAACAACTTGGAGGTTGAGTTTGCAGAAAGCTTCACAAATATCCGGTTGGAATGGCTTGAGAATTAAGTTGTTGCAATAAGCCTTCCTGCTCAAAGCATCTGCAATGACATTGGCCTTGCCTGGAGTATATTCAATACTCGGATTGTACTCTTGAATCATTTCGACCCATTGAGTTTGCCTGAGGTTGAGGTTGGATTGAGTGAAGATGTACTTGAGGCTCTTGTGATCTGTGAAAATGTCCACTTGCCTTCCCAACAAGAGATGCCTCCAAGTTATTAATGCATGGACAACTGCCGCTAGCTCGATATCGTGAGTGGGGTAGTTCCTTTCGTTGGGCTTAAACTAACGAGAGGAATAGGCCACAACTTTCTTCTCTTGCATTAACACAGAGCCAAGACCTTGCAATGAGGCATCACATAAAACTTCGAATGGCTTGGATTCGTCAGGAGGAGTCAAGACAGGAGCTGACACAAGCTTATCTTTGAGGGTGTTGAAAGCAACATCACACTCAGGTGTCCAGACATACTTGACATGCTTCTGGAGGAGGTTGGAAAGAGGCTTTGCAATCTTAGAGAAATTCTCAACGTATCTTCGACAATAGCTCGCAAGTCCAAGAAAACTGCAGAGCTGCTTGACATTCGGAGGACGTTCCCAATTCACAATTGCAGACACCTTCTCGGGATTAACAGTGATGCCCTTGACGGAGATGATATGACCAAGGTAAAGAACCTCATCAAGCCAAAACTCACACTTGCAAAACTTCGCATAGAATTGATGCTCTCTGAGCTTGTCGAGCACCAATCTCAAATGCTTGGCATGATCTTCCTTATTCTTGGAGAAGACCAAGATATCATCGAGATACACCAGGAAGAATTCATTTGTGTAAGGATTGAAGATGAAGTTCGTCATGCGACAGAACATTGGAGGAGCATTGACAAGGCCGAAAGAAATGACGGTGTATTCATAAGAACCATACCTTGTCTTGAATGCTGTCTTGGGGATATCTTCCTCACGAATGCGAATCTGATGATAACTCATACAAAGGTCAAGCTTGGAGAATACTTTAGCACCTTTAAGTTGCTCGAATAGCTCATTGATGTTGGGAAGTGGATACTTGTTTGTAACGTCCCGGACACACCCGTCGGTGGTCATTACTCCCGGCGGGATCTAGACTGGCCCCACAGATCAATACTAGTCTTTTTTGCGCAATTTGTCCTCACTCGTATGCACCTGGAAGCAACTTCCTGGTCGGTCACCCATCCTAAAATTACTCCAAGCTGAGCACGCTTAACTTTGGAGTTCTGTCCGAATGGGCTTCCGGAAAAGAATGAATTCCTTATGGATATGAGTAGTCTATCATCCCTATAAAGCCAGGCTATCACATACACCCCCACTCAGAGGAACCGACGTCCTCGTCGGGCCATAGGAACGTTCCCTCTTGACACATACGTCTGTGCATCCAATTCGGTACATGTGCCATGCCAGGTGCCACGACGGGTCACAAACTTCATGAACAACATGAATGTGCACCTGTCTGCAAACATTCGTGTAACCGCGAGGGTCGGCTCTAATACCAACTTGTAATGCCCCAGACATATCCGCCGGTGGTCGTCACTCCTGGCGGGATCTAGACTGACCCCACAGATCAATACTAGTCTTTTCGGTGCACTTTGTCCTCACTCGTGCGCATCCGGGAGCAACTTGTAACACCCACGATGCGGCTATATCTCCCACATGTCGGAGCACGACTTAGAGGCATAACCGCATAGTAGGCATGTCGCAAGAGGGGTAATCTTTACACATCCCATGTACTGAATAAGAAAGGGATAAAGAGTTGACTTACAATCACCACTTTAAACAATACATAATATCATACAATATCCAGAAAACAATTAAGGTCCGACTACAGAACCAAAATAAATAAAGACAACTCCAAATGCTATATCCCCGATCGCCCCAATTGGGCTCCACTACTGATCGACCAGAAAAGAAACGAAACAACGAACAAGATCTTCATTGAGCTCCCACTTAGGCTCGGTTGCGTCACCTGCACTGGTCTCATCGGCACCTGCAACTGTTTTGGAAGTATTTGTGAGTCACGGGGCCTCAGCAATCTCACACCCGCACGATCAAGACTATTTAAGCTTATAGGTAGGATAGGGTAGTGAGATGGAGCTGCAGCAAGCACTAGCATACACAAAAGAGAGCGAGAAGAGAAGCAACGCACGATCATGAACTAGAAGTGATCAAGAAGTGATCCTGAAACTACTTACACACAAGCATAACTCCAAAACCGTGTTCACTTCCCGGACTCCGCCGAAAAGAGACCATCACGGCTACACACACGGTTGATGTATTTTAATTAAGTCAATTGTCAAGTTCTCTACAACCGGACATTAACAAGTTCCCATCTGCCCATAACCGCGGGCACGACTTTCGAAAGTTCATTACCCTGCAGGGGTGTCCCAACTTAGCCCATCACAAGCTCTCACGGTCAACGAAGGATATTCCTTCTAGCGGGAAGACCCGATCAGACTCGGAATCCCAGTTACAAGACATTTCGACAATGGTAAAACAAGACCAGCAAAACCACCCGATGTGCTGACAAATCTCGATAAGAGTTGCATGTATTTCGTTCTCAGGGCAACACCGAATGAGACTAGCTACGAGTAAAACCAAACCTCAAGTTTCCCCGAGGTGGCCCCGCAGGCAGCTCGGTTCTGACCAACACTCAGAGGAGCACTGGACCGGGGGGTTTAAAATAAAGATGACCCTTGAGTCTGCAGAACCCAAGGGAAGGGGTATATGGTGGTATGTAGGCAAATGGTAAAATCAAGGTTGGGCCTTGCTGGAGGAGTTTTATTCAAGGCGAACTGTCAAGGGGTTCCCATTATCACCCAACCGCGTAAGGAACACAAAATTAATGAATATAACACTGGTATGACGGAAACTAGGACGACAAGAATGGAACAAAACACCAGGCATAAGGTCGAGCCTTCTACCCTTTACCAAGTATATAGATGCATTAATTAAACATGTTCCAACATGAAACAAACTTCAGCTTCATCTTCACCTGTAACTAGCAACACTATAAGAGGGGCTGAGCAAAGCGGTAACATAGCTAAACAACGGTTTGCTAGGACAAGGTGGGTTAGAGGCTGAACGTGGCAATATGGGAGGCATGATATAGCAAGTGGTAGGTATAGCGGCATAGCAAAAGAGCGAGCATCTAGCAAGCAAAGATAGAAGTGATTTCGAGGGTATGGTCATCTTGCCTGCAAAGTTATCCGAGTTGACGAAAGCTTGATCCTCATAAGCGTACTCAACAGGTTCCTCGATCACGAACTCGTCACCCGGCTCTACCCAAGGCAAAAACACAAGCAAAAGAGCCAACAATCAATCACGGTGCAATAGGCAAGCAACATGATTCAAAACATGGCATGATATGCGGGATGTAATATGCAATGCATATGCATGCTTCGGAAGCGAAAGATTGAATCAGGCCTCAACTTGGAAAACTAAAAGTGCCGCTGGAAAGATGGGATGATTCCAATCGAAATCGATATAAAGATCGCCGGAATCGGAGACATGGTTTGCAAATGGCAAGCCAAACAATAATGACACAATTCTGCGATTAACAGCACGATGCCATCTAGAATGCAACAAGAAACTAAGTTACTGCACTCCAACATAGCAACAAAGCACATGGCAGTGATCTACTCAAGATGCTTGACAAAAGATGAACACTGAGCTACGACCAAATCACACAATAGCAGGGTAAAACAAGCATGGCAAAAGGGCAAAAGATATCAGCATCACAGACTTTGTGAAAATAACAACATGCCAGGAATTAACATCGGGAAGCAAAGTTCAGAGCAAGCTAACAACATGCTACAGGAACATATTATAACAAACAAGGGCATGGCATGAATCTACTCAAAGCATATAACAAAAGTCCCTTACTGACCATAAGCCAAAAAAATCAGAAGATATCATGGCACCCATGTAAACATAGAAAGTTTCGTTAACAGATTCAGACTTAGCAGAAAACTGGGCATGGCATAAACAGAATTATGAAGGCATCTTCGCGAGCTCAATTCACTTAACACAAGGCATTGCATGACAAGATATGCATAACACCAGCAATAAGACATTATCATGAAGCTAACCATGGCAAGAACAAGTCTATAGCATGCTTGGATCAACTACAACAACCTTGGCAAAATTGATTAACATGTAAACAATCTGCTAGAAACATTTTATAGCAAAAGTAAAGCAAGATTAAGACATGCTAGGACACTCCATAAATGCAAACAGGGGCATGGATGGATAGAACATAACAATATCTCAAAATCATCCTTACGGAATATACTCAAAAGATGTATGGATCTCACTGTAGCAACATGAATACATGGCATTGAACATATAAAGCCCACTAGAGTACCCGCCATTCTAGGGGCATTCGCGGCACGATCTGCCTCGCTGGCCCGATTTTACAGTGCTGTCAAAAATCCCGCGGTTAGTTTCTTTGAACATTGATCTTTCATGCTGCAGCGGATGACATGTGGGGCTCCTTTCCTCGTGGGCCCGTTTTGCAGTTACATTGAGAAGAAACCTCAGGGTCCCGTCCGTTCTATGCGCTGTGGAATCGGGCAAAACCTAGCTGTAATCCCCTCACATCCTCGATCCCCCAGACCCCATGCCTCGTCTCTCCTCTCCTCCTCACGACCACCGCCGCCGCCGCGCCCCTTCTCCTCCTCCTCCTCTACCCAGTGCTGCCTCTCCTCCTCTCCTACTACCGGATCCTCCCGCGTGCCGGCTTCTCCTCAAAGAGAAGGGTCACATCCCGTAGGAGAAGAGGGGCGGCGCGGAAAAATTGAGGAGTAGCGTCGCAGCTAGGTCTTGACGGTGGAGGTTGAGGAGCAGGGGAGGCCGATGGTGGGGCGAAGGAGTAGCGTGGCCGGTGACTGGGGCAAGAAGCAGCGGGACAGCGCTCCCATCTCACTGGGATGGAGCTGGAGGGGAGAAGGGGTGGTCAGCCCTTGTTCATCATGGCCGCCATTGGCTTGCAGGTATGCTCTGGCTAGGTTGTTCTTTCTCTAACTTAGGCTATGGTTGCAATCGTTGGCTGTTATGTTAGGTCTTGATGTATTTGCTTTTTTATAGGCTTATAGTTTGAAAAACCATATACAATGATTCCTAATTTGATGCCAATATCTCGTGTGTCGATTACCAGAGGCAACATCACAGTCGTGGAGTACATGTACATCAATGCCGACAGTGCCGGCAGCAAGGACACGAGGTGGGCGATTTGACCAGCGCAACATTCTTGTGTGTTCATTTAGACATTCAGGAAAGAATCTGGTCCTTGTCTTACCATGCACGCTTGTATATTTAGACATTCTTGTTTCTGTGTATGCATACACATAGAAGATATTAAATATGTCTGAAACATGTGAAAGCATGCATATTTTACTGGGCTCGAAACATATCGGACCTCTGCTGCTCACAATATCTAGGAGGAATTCTAAATGCCCAATTTGATCAATTTTTTAGTTTAATAAAGGTTGTCCCTGATTCTCAGTCTCTTAGGTACAGTATGTTAGTTCAATAAAGGCCATTCCTATCCTTAGTTTAATAGGTACAATGAGCTTTTCAATTTGTCGTTCTCATCTTGCTTAGAGTGATTTTATCTTCGTCTTTATGCACACAACTTTTATGATTTCAGTCTCAAGATGACGCTTTTGTGGCCAGTAATGAAAACTGCTTAAAGATGAGCCCACCCAGCCACCTGTCATCCACAACCCTACTCCTCAAGCCATTCTTGTCTCTACAGGCAGGTAAGCTCTTTCCTCCTCCCCCTCTCTCTTTCGAATTTATGCTGGTAGATGTGTTTGCTGTGGGTTCTGCTCCTGCCAGGCTTGGCTGCTGCTTGGCCTAACTCTACTTGTGCTGCTGCTATGTGCTACTATATGTTGTTGGTTGCCTCCTTGGTTATTTGTGAATCTGAAAACACTTTGTGAGAAGCATGAATTGTAGAGAAGGCTATGAGCCAATGAGAAGAGCTTCATTTTCAGTTTTTTTTAAGAATTGATGAAGGACGTGTCATATGTTCAGTTGCTAACATTCTCTCTATGGTGTATGCACTTGTTGTTCATTGCATTGGAGGGAGAGGAAAACTCTTTGTGAGAAGCAAGGATTGAAGAGAAGGCTAGGAGCCAGTGAGAAAACCTGAACTTTAGTTTTTATTTAAGAATTGATGAAGGATATGTCGTACGTTCAGTTACTTACATATTCTCTATGGTGTATGTACCTGCTGTTCATTGCATTTGAGGGAGAGGACAACAAGAGTAAGAAAGTCTTGCGGCGTGAAGGCAGTAGCACGCAGCGCCAAGTCAAGCGCATTGGCCTCGATGGCAAGAGACCAGTACCATCAAGTTCGCTTGACTGCTTGCTAGGTTAGTGGTTCATCTCTTATTCCTCTTCATGTAGGAAATATAAGGTGCACATATAGAAGAGTCCATACTGGGCATCCTTTTCTTTTTTAGTTTTTGCAATCCATGGCAAAGTGTGTTATATATTTTCATAATTCTTACCACTTATTTTTTCAGCAGCATAGATTTAAATGCAGTAACGCATGTTTATACTTTGCAGCCCGGCATTGAACAATACCCTTAATAAAGCTACATGGTGGACGCTAATTGTCATATTTTGACCGACAAATCTGTTTGAATAGATTATACAAGATTGATGTGATTATCAGATGATTGCAGTCTACCCCAGGGTGAGTTTATCCTTTTGGTTTATGCAAAAATGCTTATTTGGCTTCATGTGTAACATGATTTTTCAGCATCTAATATTTGTTCTGTCCAACAGAGTACATGAGAAAGAAATGCTACTGCTACATTACTGCTGCTTGCCAAGGGAAAAGAGAGTTCCATTGTAAAATGAGATGCCAGGTATTGAGGGCTAGACTGTATATGGCAAAGATTAATTTGTTATGGTGAAGCCAAAGCTTTAGTGTTTGAGTCATTGGGTGTCATCTTTTTTAACTTATTATTAAGCATATCTACTATGTACTTTGTCCCACATAAATGATTGAGAAAAACTCTGCTTTTTATGACATCATGACTCACTGCCATGTCTAAATATTTGAATCTTATATTGATGTTTCAACCGTGGATGCCAAAACATCACAGTTTGCCTGATAGAGTGAATCCATTATAAAATAAAGCTCCTTCCATCAATTAGATAGCTTTTATGAATTTGATTTTTCTATTTTGAAGATACATATTGGTTCTTTGGATGCTTTCGTTTAAAGATTTGCATAGATCAATGAGGATTCGTGCGGCAGGGAGGGGACTGGTGATAAGAAACATGGGTCCAAGAAGAAATCAAAGAGCATGGTGAGTTGTCCCCCCTTTTCAAATTTAAAACCTAGACTAGAATCGGTCAATTGTAATTTGGCAATATGATTAGGATAGCATAATATTTTGTAACTACCTTGCTAATAGCTTAGCGAGGTAATTATGTCAGCTATATATGTGTTTATTTTTAACTGTAGTGAGATCGCTTATTTTAATTTAGAAAATACAAACATGAAGTGTGGTTACAAGAATCTAATAACAAATGTTCTTAGCATGAACAAGCTCTGTAATGCAAGGTTGTCAGAATCGCGATTTTGAATCGGATCAGAGCTCCGATGGTAAGATTGCAAATCGTAGAATCTTCACTATCAGGATCGTAGAAACGTAGATCCTATGAACTAAAATCGTAGAATCATAGGGGTTATTTTGGATCATAAAGTCGTAGAATCGTATAACAGAATCGCGATTCTGACAACCTTGCTGTAATGTACCTACTGACTAATAGCACAATCAAATCCTTCCCGAGCTTCGTCTGTCAGTCATGACTTGGCATGCCCAGTTTTACTTTACGAAGAGTAGTATGTGGTGCTCTAATATTCAACCGTGTTCTTGAATTGGGAATTATGTTTATAATAGTTGAAGTGCTTGTGTGTTAGTCTGATGTATATAAGTGAAAGAAAATAAAAAACGGATGGACGAAGGGAACTTCTTGCTTTTCTGTTTGATAATTACTCCCTACGATGGGAAGGTTTGAGAATAGAAGCGTCCTACTCTTTTATCCCTTTTAGTGTGAACGGCTCGACGGCAAGCGTGGCTATCTACTCCTCACTCTATTGGTTGTGTCTCTATCTTCCCCGTGCGCTGTGCCACACGCCTATTTGTGGCTTGCGTGCTGCTGCTGCATTTATGGTGTGTTGGCTTGAGATGTGTGTGTGTGTGTGTGTGTGCACTAGCTAGGCGAGGATCACTGGCTTACTTCTCTCTCTCTCTCTCTATAGCTTCTTAGAAAAAAATACTTTTCCTCTCGCCTGGATCATGCTTCTAGCATCTTTCTAGGTAGGTATATGTTTCCAAGATCAAGAGAGAAAAGGTTCTTGCATGTATATACTTTTAGGTGACACATGACCAAAAGTCTTTCCTATGAAAATCATGTGGTATTGTGACGCCCCGACCCTTTTCTTCAGAAATTTGCGATGTGTTTATGCATGTCTGTGTTGTGATGTGCTCATGTGCATATGAGCATGATTTGTTCTGGCACTTTAGGCATTAGCACACCTATAATACCATTTTCTAATATCTGACAGTTGTATACTTATATTGGCTGCGCCGAGCTTTTGGGATATAATTTTGAAGGGTATTCTTCCCATATGATCAGTTCTGCGACGTGCACTCATTTTTACTGCGATGAATGGTGTCTAAGTCTCCCTCTCTCTCTCTCTCACTCTCTGTGTGTGCCACTCTCTCTGAGATTTGAAGGTAAGTTATTATTTCCTATAATCAATCATGAGGATGTTAAGATTTCTATTTATTTCTGCGGTGGCCAATAAAATCTGACAAGAAGTTGTTATCCACCTCCTTCCATGATGGCGAACCTCCAACTATTGTTTTTTTCCGGTAGGATATGCATTTGATCCAGTCCATGTCTTGGCCTCTTTTTGATGTGTGTATTTCTATGTTCTTCTTCCAGGTATTGTTCAATCCATCAGTAGCTAGCGGATGTCGTGCTGTGATTAAGGTTTGCCACCTTCCTCTGCTACATCGCTTAGTTTCATGGGCCATTCTTAGAATACTATGTGCTTGCTCTTTTTGGCTGTGGCATGTGAATATGATGCTTACCAACATTATTGTAGAATTTGTTTCTCGGTGATGTAAAACTTATAGCTATTAAAGGAAGCCCTTGATTTGTATTAGGTACTTGTGACATTTGGTGGAACTGTATGACAAATAGTGAAAGAATACAAATTACCAATGATGTAGTTACATAGAGAGAAGATACTCACATGTCACATCATATTCCCTCACGCTCCTCTTCTCAATTGCAAAAATTAATATTAGTTCAAGCTTCTTTTGTTATGATGTCAACAATGTCAATTGGTGCAACAGGTGTCACCCTAAGAAATTGAGATTAGCTAATATGTTATTCTGTAACAACACTCAGGTTCTTGAAACAAGCAAGATGAGAATTTATTTAAACATGATAGTATATTACCTACTTTAAATCCTCCAATATAATGGTCGACATTAATGGCGTAAACATCTGCTCACAAGTAGTTTCAACAGAAGTGTTATGAGCTGCAAAGTAAACGAATAGATCATTAAACCAGGCAAACTGCAAAAGCAAAATCTTCACGCAGTAATTTTTATCATACAAGCAATTGAAATAACAGACATGTGAGATTCCAGGCAAGATACATACTTTCCCCAATGCTTCTTAACAACATCAATTGCTTTTCCTTACTCGTCTGCCCTATGCAACTGAGTATGTCTAAACTGGGTTCGAAGTTACACGGACAGATGTAAGGAACTGATAAATTTACCAAGACAGGGTTCAGTGAGGTCGAGATCATACACCTTATGTGTCAACAACATAGGGTTCCATGCAATCTCAAGATCATGTGAATTCATCTGTCCATGTCTGCCACAACTCCCGAAGCGCCATGCATCTCGCTGCACCAAGCACGAACGAATTCAGGCCACTTAAAAAGGACATAATAGCATGGCGAGTGTGGATTTTTCTTATCAAAAGTTCAAAACGATGCACTTAACTCAGCAACCACACACCTTTGTCCCCAACCTGCATATGAGGGTTTTTATTAGGAATTATATATGGACAAACTATACGAGGCTTCTTTTTTATTAGGAACTATATGGTCTTCAATCGCATGTTTGAGAAAGTTTCCCATTAACAACCTAGCTATAATGTGTACATATGATATAATAATATGAAATAGGCAAAAATGGTATCTGGTTGAGAAAATTGTTTATTTAGATGCCTAAAACAAACAAACAAAAACAAGTGATAGAACCCTAATCGAATATTCACTTGCAAGATGAGGCTTGTAGAGATCGTAAACATGAGTCATGTGAGAAGCTCTATATTTGCTTTCGAAAGAAATAGATGCATTTGGACCAATAAGCATAGCAATTGTAGCAGCTCCACCCATAGGCCGAGCTGACCCCTCTGCATAAACCTGAACATAATATGGGACAACAAATGAGTGTTGCACGGAGACAAAAGGAAGAGAAACTGAATCCACTTAGTGCAACAGTTGGATGGCCATATTGGGTGACTAACCGTGCTATCTGTGCAAACTACAAGGCCGTAACGTTCATCCCAACATCAACTTTCGATTGAAGTTACGCAAAGAGGGAGGTTGTTCCACCATAACATGCATTACTGGAGTCAAACTTCCTCAATGTCAGTATTAATACTTTCCTGTATTTGTGACAAGTGTCAACGGTAGTGACTGAGTGAGTGCGACTGAGACTGAACTAACAAACAACTAAAAGAACTGGAAAACGTGAATTCATCAAGATCAAGGTTTAGAGGGCGAAGATGCTATTCCATGATTTACCTAAAAAAATTGCATCAGCCACGTTTTGATGGATTTACTTTTGTCTATCATTGTCTCGCTACCAACCGCAAGGTGGCCAATTAGCTTCAAATCAATGTGGTACTTTTCCAGCAGGGATTTGACAATTGTCAAGCTGACACAACTTTCCGACTTGAGCATTCAGATAACGAACAGAGCGTTGCATTAAATATATATGTATTTGATCTAATTGCTTAGTAAATTCTACTCATCAAGAAGTCATCCCCAAATTGCCTCTCCCTCCATACAGAGCTGCCTTGCCGTGCACACCAGGTTCGACCAGATCGAGAACGCGCCCTTCCTCTGACCGAGACGAAGGCCTGCAACTCACAACCAGACCATACTCACCTAAATGACTAACAACAAAAACAATATCACCACTAAAACCTTTTGATGGAATCGAAAGACACCACCACAGCCTACTGACAGAAACATCACCACTGACAATCCAACGCCACATCATCACCACACAAACTGGATAAGAAGCAAGATAAATCCTCATAGAATAAAAGAAATGCCATACCGTGCTGCCCCAAAAGACACAACAGAGAAAGCAGAAAAAGACCCGGCATAGAGCAGCCTCCCCAGCCTGAAGAAGCAATGAAGATCCCCACTGAAATGGTCAGAACAATTTTTTTAGAGCAAACATAGTAAAACAAAATCTGTTTTACTGAAATCTCAAGCATGTTTTGTCTGTTTTCTGCAACAAAAAATCACTATCAAAGAAGACAGGGGGTGCAGACGCTACCATACCTGCAGATATACTTGTGACGGTGGAGTCGCCGACAAGACCGTGAGGTCGCCGACACCTCTGCCCAAAGACACCGGCTCCCACGCACTGCCGGGATGTGGGCAACCACGAGCATGCTCGTCGGGAGGCATCCTCAATCGCTTGCTTTGGCTGCCTTCCATGAAAACGAGGGCTCTGCTGGTGAGGTCCGAGATCCCGATTGGAGAGGAGAGGAGAGGAGGTGGCGTGCGCTCAAGCCGACGCTGGCAACAGGCGGTCGGCTCGAGTGTCCGAGCCTGCCATTGGGCAGCGCCACAGCACAGGAGGCGGGGCCCCTCTTGCTCCCCAACAATGGTGCGCATCAGCGGAGGATGGAAAACTTGGGGCGGGGAAGAGAAATAGGGGAGAGGTGCCAGCCACCATGCGCTGGGATTTCAAGATCGAAGGGGGAGAAGCAGCGAAGAGACGACAGAGCAGAGGAGCGACACGTGTTGCGTGCCGTCCTCCTATCCCCATGCCACTTTGCACTACACCGCTTAAAGAAACGGCCAACAAGACCGGAAACTCCGAAGAGTACCCGAGCTCGCTTGCTCTCACTCAAAAGTGTCCATCCCACGTCAGCCTCTCCAATGCATCCCGTATTTGATTTTTGTATTAGGTCTAATTAATCCCAACCTACTAGAAAACTTACGATGTGCTAGGGCATTTTTTGCATGGCCAACATGAACAAATCCCAATTTTTAAATTGTAAAATGTAGTCGCACTTTTTTGCATGGTGAACATGAACAAATCCTAATTTGCAAATATTTAAATGTAATCATCATTTGCACAACAAACATGAAAATTTCTTATTTTGCAAATTATGAAATGTTATCGTCCCAAATCTGCTAGGATAGGCCTTTTTTTAGCACCGCTAACATGAACAGAAACAATTTGCAACTTGGGATTTGAAATCATCCTTTCTTAATTAATCTTAAATCTGTTAGACAAATGAACATGTAGAGCATTCATTGCACCTGAATTTACAACTGTCCATTTAACCACAACCACTAAACGCGCCCGAGCGCCATTCCTCCGCACTTCCAACAAACCGAATATTGCCAGATGTGCACGGGCATCATGGTGCATGTTAAAAAAAATCATTTTTTATAGATAAAAAAAATTGAAACCTTTTGTAAACACGCACACACACATATATACTATATATGTGCAAAAAATTATAACATTTTTGCTTTCCCACGTAGTGTAAAAAAAAGACAAATATGTATTTTCCAATGGGATGGAATTTTGTTTTCTTGTATAGCTTTCAAATTACATTTATTTTCGAAACAAAATTCCATGGATCCGTAGTGAATACATGGAAGTTTCCACATAATTATTTTCGATTTTTTTTACTTTTAAATATGGTTTTTGCATTTTTTTAAGGGCACCATGGTGCCCGAGCACAGAAACTTCACACTCCAACAAAACGGGCCATCGAACCACGTGACACATGTGGTAAGCAATTCGAACTATTCAAAAAAACGGGCCATCGCACTTGGGAGGGACGAGTGCTTTTAAAAAAACATGTGAGGAAAGTGTCAAAACTAATGTCAGAAATAGTCGTTCCCAGGAGTTTTAACCCCAGGGAGTTTAGTGATTTAGGTGATTGTGTTACATGATGGTTAAAGATAATCAGTGAGAAGACTTTTATGCTTGCTACATATTAACTTACTTTGATGCTAATATATTCATCTCTTTTTAATGCTGTTCGGTACAATCTATACCAGTTTCATTTTGGAATCAATTGAAGACGACGTAAGTAAGATATATTGTAGAGCACCTTGACGATACACTTTACAATCCGAAGACATTTTGAGAGCTTAGACAACAAGTTCGGTCATATGGATCCGTGTGTTCGCCAATGACAGCCCACTGGACACACCTACCATGAAGAGCTACTTAGTCGATGTGGTCATTTGAACTGTCAAAGCATCTTATATTTAGGAACAGAGGGAGTAATATATAATGTTCTCTATAAAAATTATACCTAAGTATCTATTTCTTTATGCTTTAAGGATTTTATTATCAATCTCTAAACCACTCTTATTTGCATGGTTTGAATGCTTGGTTCACTCTTGCTTTTTGCATTAGCTGTGCAACGGGTCAGAAGTGTTGGAACAAGTTAGGATCCCAACAAAAATGCTTTTGGATGCTATGATGCAACAGATTGGCCTTCCAAATCGTAGTGTACTCAACACAGAAAGTAAAGGAATGTTGGTGTCGACGCAACCATTCAGTTATGTCCACCTAAGCACCAACTAAGCAATGAACTTTGAAGGAAATCAATATCCATCTATGTCTATGAAAATCTCGAAGAAGCTGAAGATCGGCTGGAAAATGAAGCTATTAGGTTTATGGAAGTCTCTTACAACAAAGTGGTGCAAGACTTCAACTATGATAAGTTCCAGCTGGTTCAACAAAAAAATAAATCTCTAAAACAGGAGCTTAAAGAAAATAAGTAATAATGGACTATCTAAGCAGCAGTTGGTGCAGTATTTCGGGTGGGGATCGCATGACAGTGAAAGAACTTTACCATATAAGAGATACCAACTTCATAATAGGATCAACACCCAAAGACATCGATTTTAACCATACTCTATCGCAAATAAGATATGTTGCAGAGCTCCTCAACAATACAATTACAATCAAATGACATTCTATAAAAAAGGGTATTATTGGGGACTGGATGATGATATGGAAGGCATATCTACTTTTGGCATTGGCAGCCCACCGAACACACCCACCATGAAAAGTTGCTTAGACAATGAAGTCATTTTCGATACCGAGGACACATGCAACGATGATTCTACCTGATGTTCACCACCACGTATATCACTCATCGTAAAGAGAGATGGCCAGACCTATCTATATGATGCATCTCTACTTATGTAGCTTGCTTACTAAAAACAATGTAAATAAGCTACCATAAATTGTAACGTTTTGTATAAACATTATACCTTAGTATCTATTTCCTTATCTTCCAATCAGTGTCTAAATATTCTTACGTGCATGGTTTTCAATGCTAGGTTGCTCTCGCCCTTTGCGCCATCGGTGCAAAGTACTCATTATTTCAATCTGTGTCTGAGTTTTCCTATCACCACGCTTACAATACTTGGCTTGCTGCTGGCCTTTGTGTCATTGGTGCAACGGGTCATCTAGTAAAAATAATAGCAGACAAAGACTTAACCAAAATCCTGAGATCCTGAAATCAGCAATATTACAAGAGCTACTTTGCATGCTTGTGCTAGTCACCATATTGATCACAACAATACATGGAATATACCTCTGTAAAGATGGCATGGCATATCCCAAAAGACATGTAGAGCTCAAGTCCATATGCAGCTCACAATAATCATGGCAAAAATGACAAATGCTCATAAACTGATAAGAATCAGCACCTAATATTATGAAGCACTCTTGGGACAGTCATTAGGGCATCAATATGGACTCAAACAAGCATGGTGCAATGGAACAAAATGAAGATCACATCCAGATGAACATTTTGATATATTATATGTATGAAACGGAGCAGCACACATGGAGTTATGGCACGACGAACATGGCATCAGAAGATAGGAAATCAGGGACTTAGTGGAAAAATAACCTCCCAAATCTGGATCTAGGGTTCGCACGTGGACCGAGGTGGGGCCGGAGTTGCTCGCCGGAGACGAGGAAGATGATGGCCGGAGGGTCGGGGAGGCTCGCCGGAATCGCGGGGTCGGGCGGATCCGACCGGTGCCGGTCACCGGAGCAGAGGCGACGGCGTGGGGCGCGGGCGGCGACGCGCCGGCGGGAGGTGGCGGAGCTAGGGCGGCGGCGGCGCGGGAGGTCCAGCGGTGGCGCGCCGGCGTCGGGCGGCAGGCGACGCGCGGCGGCGAGGCGCGGGCTCTCTCAGGCCCGGCGCAGCCCGGGGCGGGCCCGATCTGGGCCTCACGGGACCTGGCAGTGGGGAGGAGAGAGAGGGCAACATGGTGGCGCGGGAGAGGCCGGACGGTGGTGGCGGACATGTCCGTCGGTGGTGGGGAAGTGTCCGGTGGCGCGAGGGGAAGAAGACTAGGGTTTCCTTCGCGATTTTTTGGAGGGAGGTGCAAATATATAGGTAGAGGGAGGTAGGAGAGTCCAAATGGGGTGCTGTTTTCGGCCTCGCGATCGTGATCGAACGGCCGAGAGGATGGAGGGGGTTTGGATGGGTTATTGGGCCACTTTGGAGGGGTGTTGGGCTGCAACACACACGAGGCCTTTACGGTTAACCGTTGGAGTATCAAATGGACTCCAAATGGTACGAAACTTGACAGGCGGTCTACCGGTGATATACCAAGGCCTCTTGGCAAATCTCGGTCCATCCCGAGAATGTTTAACACCCGCACACGAAAAAAGGCAAAAGGGGGCGCCGGAGGACATAGGAGCGCCGGATTGCAAAACAGACAACGGGGAAAATGCTCGGATGCATGAGACGAACACGTATGCAAATGCGATGCACATGATGACATGATATGAAATGAATGACACGCAAACAAATGACAAGGCAACAACGGCGAATAGCTGGAAGACATCTGGCGCAACAGTCTCGGGGCGTTACAACACTCCACCACTACGAGAGGATCTCGTCCCGAGATCTAGGATGTCACCGGAGGGAAAACAAAAGAGAAAGAGGAGAGGTAAAACTAAGTTGCTTCTTTGACAAATGAGTGAAACAAAAAAACCTTGAGAGGTTGAACAAATTGAAAGAAAGAATAAAACGGAGATGAACAAAGTTGAAAGCACTCCGTTAGGAAAGAGGAACAAGGAAGAACAAATTCCGACAACACTCCGGTTGAAAAGAGATGCAAGACTCGAAAACATGAAAAGAATTTGAGCAAAGGACACAACACCCCAGTTAAATGGATAAACATGAAAAGAACACGATCCTCACAATTCGAGATGATGAGTGAGGAGAGCAACGTCACAATGCCTCCGTAAGAAGAAAGAATATAGCTCATGGAAATCAAAGGATGGAGAAGAAAAGGTCAACTTATGCCACAAGTGAGCTTGAAGATCACCCTTCCAAGAAAGTTATAACGGAATTGTTGGAAAACCAACAACGAAAAGGATAAGCTTGATATGGACTTATAGAAGACACCTCAAAATTATGAGGTGACAACTTGCCACTCACGGAAAAGATTTGATTGGCAGCTAGAAAAAGATAGAAATCTTCTTCCACCGAGGTGATAAGGATAAAACTTGGATCATAGATAATCACCACAAAGAGCAACACTCCCAATGGAAGGCTTTAGGTGAAATTTATACCAAGATAACTCCATGGAAGAAAGTGATGGGTTTAAATACCTCATTCTTGTGAATGAAGAATGATATATTACCAACTCAAAAGATAAGGGAGAACAATTGCACTCCGGATTGCAAGATGAAGAAAACTTGAGCTCCTCTGAAAAGAATCTCAATGAACACTTCGAGAAGGAATTAATTCCTTGATGAACCATCATATAGAGCCTCCATGAAGAACTCCGGTAATAAAAGAATGATCAAATGAAAAGAAAGTTGAAAAGAACTCCGGGAGAAGCCTTGCAAGGATTTAGATGAAGCTTTGAAATGATATAACCGAGAAAACTTGGAACTCCGGAAAGAAAGATTAATAAATGAAATCAAGAATTTTGATGATCCTCTGAAATAAGGAAATAATCACTTGGAAGAAACAAGAATAAGAATTACATTATGCTTTGAAGGAAATATGCCCTAGAGGAAATAATAAAGTTATTATTTATTTCCTTATATCATGGTAAATGTTTATTATTCATGCTAGAATTGTATTAACCGGAAACATAATACATGTGTGAATACATAGACAAACAGAGTGGCACTAGTATGCCTCTACTGGACTAGCTCGTTGATCAAAGATGGTTATGTTTCCTAACCATATACATGAGTTGTCATTTGATTAACGGGATCACATCATTAGGAGAATGATGTGATTGACTCGACCCATTCAGTTAGCTTAGCACTTGATCGTTTAGTTTGTTGCTATTGCTTTCTTCATGACTTATACATGTTCCTATGACTATGAGATTATGCAACTCCCGTTTACCGGAGGAACACTTTGTGTGCTACCAAACGTCACAACGTAACTGGGTGATTATAAAGGTGCTCTACAGGTGTCTCCAAAGGTACTTGTTGGGTTGGCGTATTTCGAGATTAGGATTTGTCACTCCGATTATCGGAGAGGTATCTCTAGGCCCATTCAGTAATGCACATCACTATAAGCCTTGTAGGCATTGCAACTAATGAGATAGTTGCGGGATGATGTTTTACGGAACGAGTAAAGATACTTGCCGGTAACGAGATTGAACTAGGTATTGAGATACCGACGATCGAATCTCGGGCAAGTAACATACCGATGACAAAGGGAACAACGTATGTTGTTATGCGGTTTGACCGATAAAGATCTTCGTAGAATATGTGAGAGCCAATATGAGCATCCAGGTTCCGCTATTGTTTATTGACCGGAGACGTGTCTCGGTCATGTCTACATAGTTCTCGAACCCATAGGGTCCGCACGCTTAAAGTTCGATGACGGTTATATTATGAGTTTATGTGATTTGATATACCGAAGGTAGTTCGGAGTCCCGGTTGAGATCGGGGACATGACGAGGAGTCTCGAAATCGTCGAGATGTAAAGATCGATATATTGGACGACTATATTCGGACATCGGAAAGGTTCCGAGTGATTCGGGTATTTTCGAAGTATCCGGGAGTTTCGAGAATTCACCGGGAGAAGTATTGGGCCTTATTGGGCCATACGGGAATAGAGGAGAGAAGCCAAAAGGAAGGAGGCACGCGCCCCCCCTCTAGTCCGAATGGGACAAGGGGTGCAGCCCCTTTTCCTTTTCCCTCTCCCCCTCTTTCCTTCTCTCCTACTCCAGAAAGGAAAGAGAAACCTACTAGGACTTGGGAGTCCTAGTAGGACTCCCCACACTTGGCGCGCCCCCTCTAGGGCCAGCCTCTCCCTCCCTCCTGTATATACGGGGGCAGGGGCACCTCTAGACACAACAATTGAACATCAACATCGTCACCACGCCGTCGTGCTGACGAAACTCTCCCGCAACACTTGGCTAGATCGGAGTTCGAGGGATGTCATCGGACTGAACGTGTGCTAAACTCGGAGGTGCTGTGCGTTCGGTACTTGATCGGTCGGATCGTGAAGACGTATGACTACATCAACCGCGTTGTGCTAACGCTTCCGCTTTCGGTCTACGAGGATACGTGGACAACACTCTCCCCTCTCGTTGCTATGCATCACCTTGATCTTGCATGTGCGTAGGATTTTTTTTGAAATTACCACGTTCCCCAACAGTGGCATCCGAGCCAGGTTTTATGCGTAGGTGTCATATGCACGAGTAGAAAATAAGTGAGTTGTGGGCGATATAAGTCATACTGCTTACCAGCATGTTATATTTTGGTTCGGCGGTATTGTGGGATGAAGCGGCCCGGACCGACATTACGCGTACGCTTACGCGAGACTGTTTCTACCGACGTGCTTTGCACACAGGTGGCTGGCGGGTGTCAGTTTCTCCAACTTTAGGTGAACCGAGTGTGGCTATGCCCGGTCCTTGCGAAGGTTAAAATAGCACCAACTTGACAAACTATCGTTGTGGTTTTGATGCATAGGTAAGAACGGTTCTTGCTCAGCCCGTAGCAGCCATGTAAAACTTGCAACAATAAAGTAGAGGACGTCTAACTTGTTTTTGCAGGGCATGTTGTGATGTGATATGGTCAAAGCATGATGCTAAATTTTATTGTATGAGAAGATCCTGTTTTGTAATCGAGTTATCGGCAACTGGCAGGAGCCATATGGTTGTCGCTTTATTGTATGCAATGCAATCGCCCTGTAATGCTTTACTTTATCACTAAGCGGTAGCGATAGTCGTAGAAGCATAAGATTGGCGAGACGACAACGATGCTACGATGGAGATCAAGGTGTCACGCCGGTGACGATGGTGATCATGACGGTGCTTCAGAGATGGAGATCACAAGCACAAGATGATGATGGCCATATCATATCACTTATATCGATTGCATGTGATGTTTATCTTTTATGCATCTTATCTTGCTTTGATTGACGGTAGCATTATAAGATGATCTCTCACTAAATTTCAAAGATAAAAGCGTTCTCCCTGAGTATGCACCGTTGCCAAAGTTCGTCATGCCCAGACACCACGTGATGATTGAGTGTGATAAGCTCTATGTCCATCTACAACGGGTGCAAGCCAGTTTTGCACACGCAGAATACTCAGGTTAAACTTGACGAGCCTAGCATATGCAGATATGGCCTCGGAACACTGAGACCGAAAGGTCGAGCGTGAATCATATAGTAGATATGATCAACATAGTGATGTTCACCATTAAAAACTACTCCATTTCACGTGATGATCGGTTATGGTTTAGTTGATTTGGATCACGTGATCACTTATATGATTAGAGGGATGTCTATCTAAGTGGGAGTTCTTAAGTAATATGATTAATTGAACTTTAATTTATCATGAACTTAGTCCTGGTAGTATTAGCATATCCATGTTGTAGATCAATAGCTCGCCTTTAGCTCCCCTGTTTTATTTTGTTATGTTCCTAGAGAAAACTAAGTTGAAAGATGTTAGTAGCAATGATGCGGATTGGATCTGTGATCTGAGGATTATCCTCATTGCTGCACAGAAGAATTATGTCCTTGATGCACCGCTAGGTGATGGACCTATTGCAGGAGCATATGCAGACGTTATGAACGTTTGGGAAAGCTCAGTATGATGACTACTTGATAGTTTAGTGCACCATGTTTTACGGATTAGAAACCGGGACTTCAAAAATGTTTTGAACGCCACGGAGCATATAAGATGTTCCAAGAGTTGAAATTAGTATTTCATACTCATGCCCGTGTTGAGAGGTATGAGACCTTTGATATTACTTTGCCTACAAGATGGAGGAGAATAGCTCAACCAGTAAGCATGTGCTCAGATTGTCTGAGTACTACAATCGCTTAAATCAAGTGGGAGTTAATCTTCCAGATAAAATAGTGATTGACAGAATTCTCTAGTCACCATCACCAAGTCTTCGTGATGAACTATAATATGCAAGGGATAATGGAAACGATTCCCAAGCTCTTCGTGATGCTAAAATCGACGAAGGTAAAAATCAAGAAAAACATCAAGTGTTGATGGTAAACAAAACCACTAGTTTCAAGTAAAGGGACAAAAGGAAGAAAGGGAACTTCAAGAAGAACGACAAGCAATTTGCTTCTCAAGTGAAGAAGCCCAAGTCTAGACCTAAGCCTGAGACTAAGTGCTTCTACTACAAAGGGACTAGTCACTGGAAGCGGAACTGCCCCAAGTATTTGGCAGATAAGAAGGATGGCAAAGTGAACAATGCTATATTTGATATACATGTTACTGATGTGTTTATAGCAACCCCTCGGTATTTGATACTGGTTCAGTTTCTAAGAATAGTAACTCGAAACGTGAGTTGCAGAATGAACAGAGATTAGTTAAGCATGAAGTGGCGATGTGTATTGGAAATGGTTCCAAGATTGATATGATCATCATCGCACACTCCCTATACTTTCAGGATTAGTGTTAAACCTAAAATAAATGTTATTTAGTGTTTGCGTTGAGCATGAATATGATTGGATCATGTTTATTGCAATACAGTTATTCATGTAAGTTAGAGAATAATTGTTGTTCTGTTTACATGAATAAAACCTTCTATGGTCATACACCCAATGAAAATGGTTTGTTGGATCTTGATCGTGGTGACACACATTTTCATAATATTGAAGCCAAAAGATGCAAAGTTAATAATGATAGTGCAACTTATTTGTGGCACTGTCGTTTAGGTCATATTGGTGTAAAGTGCATGAAGAAAATCCATGCTGATGGGATTTTGGAATCACTTGATTATGAACCAGTTGATGCTTGCGAACCATGCCTCATGGGAAAGATGACTAAGACTCCGTTCTCTGGAACAATGGAGCAAGCAACAGATTTGTTGGAAATCATATATACTGATGTATGTGGTCCGATGAATATTGAGGCTCACAGCAGGTATCATTATTTTCTGATCTTCACAGATGATTTGAGCACATTTGAGCACATAGAGTGAAGTGGAGAATCATCGTAACAAAAATAAAAGTTTCTACGATATGATCGTAGAAGTAAAATGTTTGAGTTACGAGTTTGGCCTTCAGTTAAAAAAATGTGAAATAGTTTCACTACTCACGCCACCTGGAACACCACAGTGTAATGGTGTGTCCGAACGTCGTAACCGTACTTTATTAGATATGGTGCGATCTATGATGTCTCTTACCGTATTACCACTATCGTTTTGGGGTTATGCATTAGATACAGCTACATTCACGTTAAATAGGGCACCATCTAAATCCGTTGAGACGACACCATATGAACTATGGTTTGGAAAGAAACCTAAGCTGTCGTTTCTTAAAGTTTGAGGTTGCAATGCTTATGTGAAAAGTTTCAACCTGATAAGCTCAAAGCCAAATTGGAGAAGTGCGTCTTCATAGGATACCCAAAAGAAAATGTTGGGTACACCTTCTATCACAGATCCGAAGGCAAGTTATTCATTGCTTAGAATGGATCCTTTCTAGAGAAGGAGTTTCTCTCGAAAGATGTGAGTGGGAGGAAAGTAGAACTTGATGAGGTAACTGTACTCGCTCCCTTATTGGAAAGTACTTCATCATAGAAATTTGTTCCTGTGACTACTACATCAATTAGTGAGGAAGCTAATGATGATGATCATGTAACTTCAGATCAAGTTACTACCGAACCTCGTAGGTAAACCAGAGTGAGATCCGCACCAGAGTGGTACGGTAATCCTGTTCTGGAGGTCATGTTACTTGAACATGACGCACCTACGAACTATGAGGAGGCGATGATGAGCTTAGATTCCGCGAAATGGCTTGATGCCATGAAATCTGAGATGGGATCCATGTATGAGAACAAAGTATGGACTTTGGTTGACTTGCCCGACGATCGGCAAGCCATAGAAAATAAATGGATTTTCAAGCGGAAGACGGACGCTGATAGTAGTGTTACTATCTACAAAGCTAGACTTATCGAAAAAGGTTTTTGACCAAGTTCAAGGTGTTGACTATGATGAGATTTTCTCACTCGTAGAGATGCTTAAGTCTGTCCGAATCATGTTAGCAAATTGCCGCATTTTATGAAATTTGGCAAATGGATGTCAAAACTGCATTCCTGAATGGATTTCTGGAAGAAGAGTTTTATATGATACAAATGGAAGGTTTTGTCGATCCAAAGGGAGCTAACAAAATGTGCAAGCTCCAGCGATCCATCTATGGACTGGTGCAAACATCTCGGAGTTGGAATATACGCTTTGATAAGTTAATCAAAGCATATAGTTTTATACAGACTTGCGGTGAAGCCTGTATTTACAAGAAAGTGAGTGGGAGCACTACAACATTTCTGATAAGTATATGTGAATGACACATTGTTGATCGGAAATAATGTAGAATTATTCTGCAAAATATAAAGGAGTGTTTGAAAGGAGTTTTTCAAAGAAAGACCTCGGTGAAGCTGCTTACATATTGAGCATCAAGATCTATAGAGATAGATCAAGACGCTTAATAAGTTTTTCAATGAGTACATACCTTGACAAGATTTTGAAGTAGTTCAAAATGGAACAGTCAAAGAAAGAGTTCTTGCCCGTGTTACAAGGTGTGAAACTGAGTAAGACACAAAGCCCGACCACGGCAAAAGATAGAAAGAGAATGAAAGTCATTCCCTATGCCTTGGCCATAGGTTCTATAAAATATGCCATGCTGTGTATCAGATCTATTGTATACCCTACACTGTTTTTGGCAAGGGAGTACAATAGTGATCTAGGAGTAGATCACTGGACAGCGGTCAAAATTATCCTTAGTGGAATAAGGATATGTTTCTCGATTATGGAGGTGACAAAAAGGTTCATCGTAAAGGGTTACGTCGATGCAAATTTTGACACCGATCCAAATGGCTCTAAGTCTCAATCTGGATACATATTGAAAGTGGTAGAAATTAGCTAGAGTAGCTCCGTGCAGATCATTGTTGACATAGAAATTTACAAAATACTTACGGATCTGAATGTGGCAGACCCGTTGACTAAACTTCTCTCACAAGCAAAACATGATCACACCTTAGTACTCTTTGGGTGTTAATCACATAGCGATGTGAACTAGATTATTGACTCTAGTAAACCCTTCGGGTGTTGGTCACATGTCGATGTGAACTATGGGTGTTAATCACATGGTGATGTGAACTATTGGTATTAAATCACATGGCGATATGAACTAGATTATTGACTCTAGTGCAAGTGGGAGACTGAAGGAAATATGCCCTAGACACAATAATAAAGTTATAATTTATTTCCTTATATCATGATAAATGTTTATTATTCATGCTAGAATTGTATTAACCAGAAACATAATACATGTGTGAATACATAGACAAGCAGAGTGTCACTAGTATGCCTCTAGTAGACTAGCTCATTGATCAAAGATGGTTATGTTTCCTAACCATAGACATGAGTTGTCATTTGATTAACGGGATCACATCATTAGGAGAATGATGTGATTGACTTGACCCATTCTGTTAGCTTAGAACTTGATCGTTTAGTTTGTTGTTATTGCTTTCTTCATGACTTATACATGTTCCTATGACTATGAGATTATGCAACTCCCGTTTACCGGAGGAACACTTTGTGTGCTACCAAACGTCACAACGTAACTGGGTGATTATAAAGGTGCTCTGCAGGTGTCTCCAAAGGTACTTGCTGGGTTGGCGTATTTCGAGATTAGGATTTGTCACTCCGATTGTCGGAGAGGTATCTCTGGGCCCACTCGGTAATGCACATCACTATAAGCCTTGCAAGAATTGCAACTAATGAGATAGTTTGCGGGATGATGTTTTATGGAACGAGTAAAGAGACTTGCCGGTAACGAGATTGAACTAGGTATTCAGATATCGACGATCGAATCTCGGGCAAGTAACATACCGATGACAAAGGGAACAACGTATGTTGTTATGCGCTTTGACCGATAAAGATCTTCATAGAATATGTGGGAGCCAATATGAGCATCCTGGTTCCGCTATTGGTTATTGACCGGAGATGTGTCTTGGTTATGTCTACATAGTTCTCGAACCCGTAGGGTCCGCACGCTTAAAGTTCGATGACGGTTATATCATGAGTTTATGTGATTTGATATACCGAAGGTAGTTCGGAGTCCCGGATGAGATCGGGGACATGACGAGGAGTCTCGAAATGGTCGAGATGTAAAGATCGATATATTGGATGACTATATTCGGACATCGGAAAGGTTCCGAGTGATTCGGGTATTTTTGGAGTACCGGGGAGTTATGGGAATTCACCGGGAGAAGTATTGGGCCTCATTGGGCCATACAGGAATAGAGGAGAGAGGCCAAAAGGAAGGAGGCGCCCCCCTCTAGTCTGAATTGGACAAGGGGTGCAGCCCCCTTTTCCTTTTCCCTCTCCCCCTCTCTCCTTCTCTCCTACTCCGGAAAGGAAAGGGAATCCTACTAGGACTTGGGAGTCCTAGTAGGACTCCCCACACTTGGCGCGCCCCCTCTAGGGCCCGCCTCTCCCTCCCTCCTTTATATACGGGGGCAGGGGGCACCTCTAGACACAACAATTGATCATTGATCTCTTAGCCGTGTGCGGTGCCCCCTCCACCATAGTCCACCTCGATAATACTGTAGCGGTGCTTAGGCGAAGCCCTGCATCGGTAGAACATCAACATCGTCACCATGCCATCGTGCTGACAAAACTCTCCCTCAACACTCAGCTGGATCGGAGTTCGAGGGACGTCATCGGGCTGAACGTGTGCTGAACTCGAAGGTGTCGTGCGTTTGGTACTTGATCGGTCGGATTGTGAAGATGTACGACTACATCAACCGTGTTGTGCTAACGCTTCCGCTTTTGGTCTACGAGGGTACGTGGACAACACTCTCCCCTCTTGTTGCTATGCATCATCATGATCTTGCATGTGCGTAGGAATTTTTTTGAAATTACTATGTTCCCCAACATGCTTATCCATCGTAAGAATTACAAACAAAGGATTTCATACCACTTATTATCGTAGAAAGGATTAAGATAGATATAGCGCAAACTTGAGAAGGTCTTCAAGGAACCACCGGTAGGATTGGAAAGAACGAGTGAATTGATATGATAACCAAGGAAGAGAACTCTTGAACTGAACCACCGTAAGAATTGAAAATGCACGAAGAAAAGATAGAGAAACACCGGGAAGAATTAGAAAATGAACGAAGATACTTGAGAGAATTTAGGTACAAGTGAGCGAAGAAAACGCGAACTGATTAGAGAATACTTGAACGAAGCACCTGTAGATTTTTAGAATGAGAGCTGAAAGCTGGAATGAATAATTATGAGATGATGGGCTCCAGAGAATCGAACTGAAAAGACTGCAGAATTGCTCCGGATGGGTGCAAAGAATTCTCACAATCGAAAACAATTATGAGAGGATGGCATCAAGCTAGAACCATGAATCTTCAAGAGAACGGACCAAGATTTAGAGGAAAGACTTCTTCGGTCTTCAAATGTTGAGAATGACGATGAGAAACACCACCATGTGTAGTTGAGATACTCCGGGATGAAAATTAGAAAAGGTTGAACCAACAATGAAAAGAGTTTGAAAGATCTTGGAGAAAGACATATGACTGATGATAATCCATTCTGACGTCAAACTTTGAAAGGATTTGAGGATAGCTCCGGGAAAATAGAAGAGTCAGGTAAGATCCTGGGAAAAGACCTATGGGTTAGGGCCCACTCAAAAGAAACATTGTTGAGCGATTTAAAAGATAGATTGCGCCGGTTGAGTTAAATGGCTTGACTAAGATAACAACCTCGAGATAGGTTCGAACGGATCTTGAATGAAAAGACGAGCCTTCTGAGATATCTTCAGTACTCCTGAACAAATGAATAGGGAGAGGTGGATGATTAAGAGGTGCACCGGCATGAGAACACATTAGCAACGATGAAAAGTTATGATCGACAAAGCTTGAATTAAATCCACTGGAGAAGAAAAGAACGAATAATGATAACTTGAAGCTCCGTTAGAACCTTCTTGAGAATCACCGGATAAGAACATTGACGGAAAAGAATGGAGAGGCTTCCCATCAATAAAAGGATACTTGATTAAGAAAACCGAGTCCTTGAAGAAAAATAAAGGGGTGGGTGGGCGGGAAAACAAAGACAACTTGGGGGTGGATGAAACGAACACCGTTGAGAGAAACTTAGAATTGAACTTGCGGATGTTTTAGAATGTTCGGATCCACTTGAAGAGAAACACGCCGGATGAAAAGGATTGACATGACAATCTCAATTATCATGAAGGATTAGTATTCACATAGAAATATGAGGACACTGCTTAGACAAGGTATGGAATCAACATATGACTTCGAAGCAACTCGAATACCACAACTCAAAACTAATAAAGGATTGGCTCGTAGAATAAGCCGGAAATACCTGCGTGATCCTAAAAACAATTCATGAAATTTGAGGAGAGAAGAGTCAAAACTCTACGTCAGGATGCCTCACCAGAGCGACAAAGGGACTGTGGAGTAAAAAGAATCCTACTCTCCGATATATATAATCCTATAAGACTCAGAACATTTTTTTTCTAGACTCAACAACGCCAACGATTCGATCAAGCAGGGGGCTCCTAAGTCGGGGAAGGCTCTGATTACCAACTTGTAACACCCACGATGAGGCTATATCTCCCACGTGTCGGAGCACGACTTAGAGGCATAACCGCATAGTAGGCATGTTGCAAGAGGGGTAATATTTACACATGCCATGTACTAAATAAGAAAGGGATAAAGAGTTGGCTCACAATCGCCACTTTAAACAATACATAATATCATACAATATCCAGAAAACAATCAAGGTCCGACTATGGAACCAAAATAAATAAAGACAACCCCAAATGCTAGATCCTTGATCGCCCCAACTGGGCTCCACTACTGATCGACCGGAAAAGAAACGAAACAACGAACAAGATCTTCATCGAGCTCCCACTTGAGCTCGGTTGCGTCACCTGCACTGGTCTCATCGGCACCTGCAACTGTTTTGGAAGTATCTGTGAGTCACGGGGACTCAACAATCTCACACCCGCGCGATTAAGACTATTTAAGCTTACGGGTATGATAGGGTAGTGAGGTGGAGCTGTAGCAAGCACTAGCATACGCAAAAAAGAGCGAGAAGAGAAGCAATGCACGGTCGTGAACTAGAAGTGATCAAGAAGTGATCCTAAAACTACTTATGCACAAGCATAACTCCAAAACTGTGTTCACTTCCCGGACTCTGCCGAAAAGAGACCATCACGGCTACACACGCGGTTGATGTATTTTAATTAAGTGAAGTGTCAAGTTATCTACAACCAGACATTAACAAATTCCCATCTGCCCATAACCGCGTGCATGACTTTCGAAAGTTCATTACCCTGCAGGGGTGTCCCAACTTAGCCCATCACAAGCTCTCACGGTCAACGAAGGATATTCCTTCTAGCGGGAAGACCCGATTAGACTCGGAATCCCGGTTACAAGACATTTCGACAATGGTAAAACAAGACCAGCAAAGCCACCCGATGTGCCGGCAAATCCCGATAGGAGTCACATGTATCTCGTTCTCAAGGCAACACCGGATGAGACTAGCTACGAGTAAAACCAAACCTCAAGTTTCCCTGAGGTGGCCCCGCAGGCAGCTCGGTTCGGACCAACACTCAGAGGAGCACTGCCCCGGGGGGGGGGGGGTTTAAAATAAAGATGACCCTTGAGTCTGCAGAACCCAAGGGAAGGGATATATGGTGGTAGGTAGGCAAATGGTAAAACAAAGGTTGGGCCTTGCTGGAGGAGTTTTATTCAAGGCGAACAGTCAAGGGGTTCCCATTATCACCCAACCGCATAAGGAATGCAAAATCAAGGAACATAACACCGGTATGACGGAAACTTGGGCGGCAAGAGTGGAACAAAACACCAGGCATAAGGTCGAGCCTTCCACCCTTTACCAAGTATATAGATGCATTAATTAAATAAGAGATATTGTGATATCCCAACAATAACCATGTTCCAACATGGAACAAACTTCAGCTTCATCTTCACCTGCAACTAGCAACACTATAAGAGGGGCTGAGCAAAGTGGTAACATAGCCAAACAACGGTTTGCTAGGACAAGGTGGGTTAGAGGCTGAACGTGGCAATATGGGAGGCATGATATAGGAAGTGGTAGGTAATGCGGCATAGCAAAAGAGCGAGCATCTAGCAAGCAAAGATAGAAGTGATTTCGAGGGTTTGGTCATCTTGCCTGCAAAGTTCTCCGAGTTGATGAAAGCTTGATCCTCGTAAGCGTACTCAACAGGTTCCTCAATCACGAACTCGTCACCCGGCTCTACCCAAGGCAATAACACAAGAAAAAGAGCCAACAATCAATCATGGTGCAATGCACAAGCAACATGATGCAAAACAGGGCATGATGTGCGGGATGTGATATGCAATGCATATGCATGCTTCGGAAGCGAAAGATTGAACCAGGCCTCAACTTGGAAAACCAAGAGTGCCGCTGGAAAGATGGGATGATTCCGGCCGAAATCGATATAAAGATCGCCGAATCGGAGACACGGTTTGCAAATGGCAAGCAAAACAATAATGACACGATTCTGCGATTAATAGCACGATGCCATCTAGAATGCAACAAGAAACTAAGCTACTGCACTCCAACATAGCAACAAAGCACGTGGCAGTGATCTACTCAAGATGCTTGACAAAAGATGAACACTGAGCTACAACCAAATCACACAATAGCAGGGTAAAACAAGCATGGAAAAAGGGCAAAAGATATCAACATCACAGACTTAGTGAAAATAATAACATGCCATGAATTAACATCGGGAAGCAAAGTTCAGAGCAAGCTAACAACATGCTACAGGAACAGATTATAGCAAACAAGTGCATGTCATGAATCTACTCAAAGCATATAACAAAAGTCCCTTACTAACCATAAGCCAAAAAGGATCAGAAGATATCATGGCACCCATGTAAACATAGCAAGTTTCGTTAACAGATTTAGACTTAGCAGAAAACTAGGCATGGCATAAACACAATTATGAAGGCATCTTCGCGAGCTCGATTCACTCAACACAAGTCATTGCATGACAAGATAAGCATAGCACCAGCAAGAAGACATTATCATGAAGCTAACCATGGCAAGAACAAGTCTATGTCATGCTTGGATCAACTACAACAACCTTGGCATAATTGATTAACATGTAAACAATCTGCCACGAACATTTTATAGCAAAAGTAGAGCAAGATTAAGACATGCTAGGGCACTCCATAAATTCAAACAGGGGCATGGATGGATAGAACATAACAACATCTCAAAATCATCCTTACGGAACATACTCAAAAGAAGCATAGATCTCACTGTAGCAACATGAATACATGGCATAAAAATAACAGCAGACAAAGACTTAACCAAAATCCCGAGATCCTGAAATCAGCAATATTACGAGAGGTACTTTGCATGCTTGTGTTAGTCACCACATTAATCACAAAAATATATGGCATATACCCCCGTAAAGATGGCATGGCATATCCCAAAACACATGTAGAGCTCAAGTCCATATGCAGCACACAATAATCTTGGCAAAAATGACAAATGCTCATAAACTGATAAGAATCAGCACCTAACATTATGAAGCACTCTTGCAACAGTCATTAGGGCATCAAGATGGACTCAAAAAAGCATGGTGCAATGGAACAAAATGAAGAGCACATCCAGATGAACATTTTGATATATTATATGCATGAAACAGAGCATCACACATGGAGTTATGGCACGACGAACATGGCATCAGAAGATAGGAAATCAGGGACTTAGTGGAAAAATCACCTCCCAGATCTAGATCTAGGATTCGCACGTGGACCGAGGCGGGGCCGGAGTTGCTCGCCGGAGACGAGGAAGATGCTGGCCGGAGGGTCAGGGAGGCTCGCCAGAGTGGCGGGGTCAGGCGGATCCGGCCGGTGCCGGTCGCCGGAGCAAAGGCGGTGACATGGGGCGCGGGGGCGTGGACGGCGACGCGCCGGCGGGAGGCGGCGGAGCTAGGGCGGCGGCGGCGCGGGAGGTCCGTCGGTGGCGCGCCGGCGTCGGGCGGAAGGCGGCGCGCGGCGGCGAGGCACGGGCTCTCTCGGGCCCGGCGCAGCCCGGGGCGGGCCCGATCTAGGCCTCACGGGCCCTGGTGGTGGGGAGGAGAGAGAGGGAGACGTGGCGGCGCGGGAGAGGCCGGACGGTGGCGGCGGACATGTCCGTCGGTGGTGGGGAAGTGTCCGGCGACGCGAGGGGAAGAAGAGTAGGGTTTCCTCCATGATTTTTCGGGGGAAGGTGCAAATATATAGGTAGAGGGAGCTAGAAGAGTCCAAATGGGATGCGGTTTTCGGCCATGCGATCGTGATCGAACAGCCGAGAGGATGGAGGGGATTTGGATGGGTTATTGGGCCACTTTGGAGGGGTGTTGGGCTGCAACACACACGAGGCCTTTACGGTTCCCCGGTTAACCGTTGGAGTATCAAACGGACTCCAAATGGTACGAAACTTGACAGGCGGTCTACCGGTGATATACCAAGGCCGCTTGGAAAATCTCGGTCCATGCCGAGAATGTTTAACACCCACACATGAAAAATGGCAAAAGGGGACGCCAGAGGACATAGGAGCGCCGGATTGCAAAATGGACAACGGGGAAAATGCTTGGATGCATGAGACGAACACGTATGCAAATGCGATGCACATGATGACATGATATGAAATGCATGACACGCAAACAAATGACAAGGCAACAACAGCGAATAACTGTAAGACATCTGGCGCAACAGTCTCGGGGCGTTACATTGTTCATTATTGTCATCTTGTTCAATGGACGGTAGTCGACACAGAGTCGGTCCGTTCCATCCTTCTTCTGGACAAAAAGAACACCACAACCCCACGGAGATGAACTCGGTCTGATCAGACCCAGACGCTCTTGTTCATCAAGCTGTTTCTTTAATTCCCTGAGCTCCTTAGGTCCAAGCTTGTATGGACGCTTGCAAATGGGTTCCGTGCCAGGCTCAAGATCGATAACGAATTCAACTGGCCGATGAGAAGGCATTCCCGGAAGCTCTTCTTGAAAGAAGTCTTAGTATTCACAAACAACTGGAATCTGAGGGATTGCATCCAACTCGCCCTTATCATTGAGGGAAAACAGTCGAATGGTTTCATCCCGAGCCGCATAGATGATCACATCCATAGAAGAGTGTGTTAATTGAATATCTCTGGCATCACAATCAAGCTGAGCCTTGTGCTTAGAAAGCCAGTCCATCCCGAGAATTAGATCAATATCCGAGTCACCAAGAACAATTGGAGAAGACAAAAATTTATAGTTGCCCATCTTGATAGACACATCCAGGATGCAATTATTAGATGCCATTTGCTTACCGGGGGACACAATCTTCAACAGGAAAGGAATCTTTTCGGTCACAAACTCATGCTTGGCAACAAAAGGTCTTGAAATGAAAGAAAGCGATGCACCAGTATCAAATAAAACTTTTGCAGGAATGTCATTAACTGAGAGATTACCCATTATCACATTAGTAGATTCATCCGCTAGAGCTACATTCATCATGTTCATGTTTACATGCTTGGGATTATGCTTGACCACTGCATTGCTTGAAGATCTCACATGAGGAGGAGGCGAAAGGCGCCTTTGGTCGAAGCACTTGTTCACATAGTGACCTTTCTACTGACACTTATTGCAAATCAGCTCTGGGAGCGGACGATGATAAGGAGCATTTGACCTTGGAACTTGAGTCTGAGACTTGTTCTGATAGCCTGGGTTGGGTGGGTGGGAAGATCCATGGCCACCTTTGTTCTTCTGTTGGCAGGGCTAACGAAACGGAGGAGGAGGACGAAGCCAGAACTTATGTTGCTTAGCTGCCACTTGTGAGGAAGAAGAAGACTGAACTGCGTCCCTGACTCTCTTCTTTGAAGCCCCACACTTGAGCTGAGCACCTTCTTGCTTGAGGGCCATGTTATAGAATTGATCGAACTCAGTCGGCTCAAGAAGCATGAGAGCTAACTGCAGATCTTCTCTAAGGCCACCTCTGAATTGATAGATCATACTCTTTTCATCAGGAACGTCTTGTTTAGCGAAGCAAGCAAGTTTCTGAAACTGGATATTGTATTGGTAGATGGACATGCTGCCTTGCTTGAGATTATGGAACTCCTCACGCTTGCTCTCAGCAACACTTGTTGGAATATGATGAGCTTTGAAGTCTTGGCAGAAATCATCCCAGGTAATCACACGACCTCCTCTGGAATCTTTGTATTGTTGAAACCAATCAGCAACTAGGTTCTTGAGTTGAAACGAAGCAAACTTGACAAATTCCTCGAGCCTGACATTACTACATTCAAAATGCTTGCAGATGTCCATGAGCCAATCATCGGCGTCTGTGGCCTCGACACAGTTGCTGACAAACTTTGGCTGGTTTGCAAGGAACTGGTTGAGGGTAGCAAACTGAGGCTGATTGTTGAAATTCCCTTGGCCTTGATTTCCTTGGTTGCCTTGACCTTGGTTGCGCTCTTGCAAGAGTTGCAAAAGCATCTGGGTGTTGGCGTTGGTGGCTACCACGACAGCTTGCCATGCCTCCGGAGGTGGAGGTGGTGGTGGATTTTGACGCGTTGGAGGAGCTATCATGAAGAGGGTGACATCCATTAGAATCTTGATAGACAAATAGACAAGCTGAATCAATGGATATAAATTGCAACATGTAGTCTTCACAATAAGCATTCGAACAAGGATGAACGAATGAATTCCAAAGTTAACATCACACGTCCATTAAGGTGAGAAGCCACTTAGATAAAGGTTGATGAATGAAGCAACAAGGTACGAATAGGAACAAATAAGTGGTAAGGATTACCCAATCAAAAACCAAATATCCGCGGGAAGAAATACTAGAGCTACTTGAATTCCCACCTATAAAAGTCTTGAAACTTTCTGGTTATGCAATCTGATGTTGGGGATACAGGGAAGCATAATATCTCACCCAAATTAACAATCCCTACATCCAGCTGTATCCATCCTTCAACACATAACCCAGAAAACTTCGGAAATCATGTACCTCAACCTTCGAAAAGCATCCATTATACGAGTTATGGAAATACTCCCGAACTCCCACCACAGTACTGGGTGGCGTCGAGGTTATCTCACCAACAACTGCATAAAAGAGATTTTCGATGTCGAGGAGCTCATGAATTCCAGAACTGCAACGATAAAATTGTGATGACAACACCACAGAGCTCAACTCCCCGGGACACTGCCACAACCCCTAAATGTCAGGAGGCACCAAGAACAATCTCTCGTCATAAGAATATCGAAACGATTCCAAGATACCCGCATGATCCTAAAAAAATTCATGAAATTTGAGGAGAAGAAAGTCAAAACTTCTAGGTCAGGAGATCTCACCAGAGCGACGAAGGGACTGAGGAGTAAAAAGAATCCTACTCTACGATATATATATATATATATATATATATATATATATATATATATATAATCCTAAGACTCAAAACATTTTGTTCTAGACTCAACAACGTCAGCGATTCGATCAAGCAGGGGGCTCCTAAGTCGGGGATGGCTCTGATTACCAACTTGTAATGCCCATGATGCGGCTATATCTCCCACGTGTCGAGGCACGAGTTAGAGGCATAATCGCATGTTGGTTTTGTCGCAAGAGGGGTAATCTTCACACAATCCCATGTACTGAATAAGAAAGGGATAAAGAGTTGGCTTACAATCGCCACTTCACACAAATAACAAGTTAAACATACCTCATCCAGAGTACAATCAAGGTCCAACTACGGAACCAAAATAAAAGAAGACAACCCCAAATGCTAGATCCCCGATCGTCCCAACTGGGCTCCACTACTGATCATCAGGAAACGAAACATAGTAACGACCAAGGTCCTCGTCGAACTCCCACTTGAGTTCAGTAGCATCACCTGCACTGGTATCATCGGCACCTGCAACTGTTTGGAAGTATCTGTGAGTCACGAGGACTCAAAAATCTCACACCCACGAGATCAAGACTATTTAAGCTTATGGGTAGGATAAGGTAATGTAGTGGAGCTGCAGCAAGCGCTAAGCAAATATGGTCGCTAACACACACAAATAAGAGTAAGATGAGAAGCTCCGCAACGGTCGTGAAGCTACAAGTGATAAAGAAGTGATCCTGAAACTACTTACGTTCAAACATAACACAAGGCCGTGTTCACTTCCCGGACTCCATCGAAAAGAGACCATCACAGCTAAACATGCGGTTGATTCATTTTAATTAAGTCAAGTGTCAAGTTATCTACAACCGGATATTAACAAATTCCCATCTGCCACATAACCGTGGGCACGACTCTCGAAAGTTTATACCCTGCAGGGGTGTCCCAACTTAGCCCATCACAAGCTCTCACAGTCAACAAAGGATATTCCTTCTCCCGGAACGACCCGATCAGACTCGGAATCCCGATTACAAGACATTTCGACAATGGTAAAACAAGACTAGCAAGACCGTCCGACTGTGCCGACAAATCCCGATAGGAGTTGCACATATCTCGTTCTCAGGGCACACCGGATGAACACTATATATGGCAACCGAAGACCCCGGGTGAAGGGGTGGCGCCGCAAGTGGCTCTATGTTGGACCAACACTCAGAGGAGCACTGGCCCGGGGGTTAAAATAAAGAAGACCCTTGAGTCTGCAGAACCCAAGGGAAAAAGGCTTAGGTGACAAATGTTAAAACCAAGGTTGGGCCTTGCTGGAGGAGTTTTATTCAAGGTGAACTGTCAAGGGGTCCCATAACCCCAACCGCGTAAGGAACACAAAAATCAAGGAACATAACACCGGTATGACGGAAACTAGGGCGGCAACAGTGGAACAAATCACCAGGCATAAGGTCGAGCCTTCCACCATTTACCAAGTGTATAGATCATTAAATTAAATAAGAGATAAAGTGATATCCCAACATATCGATGTTCCAATATGGAACAAACTTCAACTTCACCTGCAACTAACAATGCTATAAGAGGGGCTGAGAAAAAGCGGTAACATAGCCAAACAACAGTTTGCTAGGAAGGTGTGTTAGAGGCTTGACATGGCAATATGGGAGGCATGATATAACAAGTGGTAGGTAGTGTGACATAGCGATAGAACGAACAACTAGCTAGCAAAGATAGAAGTGATATCGAGGGTATGATCATCTTGCCTGCAATGTTCCCAGATTTGTCGAAAGCTTGATCCTTGTTAGCATACTCAATAGGTTCCTCGTTCACGTACTCGTCTCCCTACTCTACCCAAAGCGAGAACACAAGCAATGGAACAACAATCAATCACGGTGCAATACACAAGCAACATGATATGCAAGATATGATATGCAATGCATATGCGTGCTCTGGAAGGGAAAGGATGGTCAAGGCATCAACTTGGAAAACCAAGTATGCCGCTGGAAAGATGAGGTGATTTCGGTCGAAATCGATATAAGGATCACCGGAAACGGATGCACGGTTTGCAAATGACAAGCAAAACAAGGATGATGCAAATCTGCGATGAACAGCATGATAGCACTTAGAATGCAACAAGAAACTAAGCTACTGCACTCCACCATAGCAACAAAGCATATGACAGTGATGTACAAGAGATTCTTGACAAAACATAAATACTGAGCTATGGCTAAATCACACTAGAACAGGTTCAAACAAGCATGGAAAAAGTGCAAAAGATATCAGCTTCACAGACTTGGTGAAAATACTAACATGTCAAAAACAACATCAGGAAGCAATGTTTAGAGCTAGCAAACAACATGCTAAAAATACTAACATGTCAAGAACAACATCAGGAAGCAATGTTTAGAGCTAGCAAACAACATGCTAAAAATACTAACATGTCAAAAACAACATCAGGAAGCAATGTTTAGAGCTAGCAAACAACATGCTACAGGAACTTAACATAGGAAAAAAGGGCTTGGCATGCTTCTACTAAATGCATAGAACAAAACTCCCTTACTGAACATGATCCAAAAAGGCACAGACGATATAATGGCACCCATGTAAACATAGCAAGTTTTATAAACAGATTTAGACTTGGTGGAATTTTAGAACATGGCAGAAACAGATTCATGATAGCAACTTTGCAAGCTCATGCCACTCACCACAAAGCATTACATGACAATACAAGCATACCAACAGTATGAAGACATGTTCATGAAGCTAAAAATTGCAAGAGCAAGTGCATAGGATGCATGGATCACTAGTAAAACACATGGCAATATTGATTAACATGTTAACAATCTGCGAGGAACAATATTTAGAAAAAGTAGACCAAGAAAATGACATGCTACAGTACTCCATTATTACAACCAGAGGCATGAATGGATAGCAAATAACAATACGTTCAAAACATCATTACTAAAGAATCTCAAAATAAGCATGGATCTCATGGTAGCAACAAGTTTACATGGCATCAAAATAACATCAGGAAAAGGACTTTGCAAATTCCTAAGTGCCTGAAAAAAGTAACATCATGGAGCCTACTTTTCATGCTTGTGCTAGTCACCACATAGCTCCTGAAAATACAAGAGTTGCACCTTTGGAAAGCTGGCATGATGGAGCTCAAAACACATGTAGACCTCATGCTCGTAGGATGCACACACAAAATGCAGCAAAAATGACAAATCATCAAGTTCTATTAAGAACCAGCCATTAACATTTTAACCTACTCTTGCAACAATGATAATGGCATAAATATGGACATTACCATGCATGAAAATGCCACTAACATGAAGAGCATCATGAGACGAACATTTTGATATATTATATGCATGATTCGGAGCTACGGACACAGAGATGTAGCATGATGAATAGGGCTTAGAAATATTAGGGAGCTTCGGGACTTAGAGGAATTTCACCTCGCGGATCAGATCTAGGGTTTGGCACGGACATCGAGGATCGCCAGGAAGTCGCCGGATCTTCGCCGGAGATCGTCAAGACGAGGTGGCTGGAGCTTGGAGAGTCGCCGGGGAGGGGCGTGGTGGCCAGATCCGGCGAGGGGCGGCCGGATCTGGAGGGCGACGGTGGCGCGGCGCCCGGTGGCGCGCGGTGGTGGCGGCGCTCACGGAGCCGGCGAGTGGCAGCGAGGGCGGCGCAAGGCGGCAGTAAACGGCGGCGCAAGGCATCGAGCACGATGCTCGGGCGGCGGGGATGGCCGGGCGGTGTGGGCGCACGCTGGTGGCGCTCCGGGCCGGGAGGGCCTGGCTTGGGCCCCGCGGGCCGGCGCGGTGGACGGCGGCGGGAGGCCATGTGGCGCATTGCTAGCGGTTGAGGGCGGCGGTGGGATTTCTTCCGGCGGGCGCAGACATGTCTGGCGGCATGCGGGGGGGGGGGATTTTCTAGGGTTTCCTCTGCATTTTTGGACGGGAGATGCCTTCTTATAGGTAGGGGAAGCTAGGAGAGTCCAAATGAGATGTGGTTTTCGCTCACATGATCATGATCCAATGACGGAGAGAATAGATGGGGTTTAGATGTTTTATTGGGCTGTTTTGGAGGGGTGTTGGGCTGCAACACAAAAGAGGCTTTTGCGGTTACCCGGTTAATCGTTGGGGCATCAAACGACCTCCAAATGGAACGAAATTTGACAAGCGGTTTACCGGTGATGTAACAAGGCCACTCGAAAAATCTCGACCCATTATGAGAACATTTTTCTCCCACTCACGGAACGAGGCAAGAGGGGTGCGCCGGGTGCATGTGGGAGTATCGGATTGCGAAACGGACAATGGGGAAAAAGCTCGGATGCATGAGACGAAAACGTTTGCAAATGAGATGCACATGATGACATGATATGAAATGCATGACATGAACAAAATGCAAAACGGAAGACAAAACCCAACCACGAAGGGAATATCAGAACACATAGCCAAAATGGCAAGAGCCGGAGTTACAAATATGGAAAGTTACATCCGTGGTGTTACAGTTGTCGTCTTGCCAATTATTGCCTCATACAACTATCGCTACCGCTTAGTGATAAAGTGAAGCAATTACATGGCGATTGCATTTCATACAATAAAGCAACAACCATATGGCTCCTGCCAATTGCCGAATTTGTGTTACAAAACATGATCATCTCATACAATAAAATTTAGCATCATGTCTTGACCATATCACATCACAACATGCCCTGCAAAAACAAGTTAGACGTCCTCTACTTTGTTGTTGCAAGTTTTAAGTGGTTGCTACGGGCTGAGCAAGGACCGTTCTTACCTACGCATCAAAAACCACAACGAGGTATAGTGATTGCTTTTTGATCTTCAAAAAGAACCCTGTTCATTGAATCCGATTCAACTAAAGTTGGAGAAACTGACACCCACCAGCCACCTATGTGCAAAGCACATCGGTAGAATCAGTCTCGCGTTAGTGTACGCGTAATGTCAGTTTGGGGCGCTTTGTCCGACAATACCGGCGAATCAAGAATCAACTAGTGACGCCAAGCAATATGTATATACCCACGCCCACAACTCCTTTGTGTTCTACTCGTGCATATAACATCTATGCATAGACCTGGCTCTGATACCACTGTTGGGGAACGCAGTAATTTTAAAAAAATGCCTACGCACACGAAAGAGCTAGCTATTGGGGAACGTACTAATTTCAAAATTTTCCTACGCGCACGCAAGATCTTGGTGATGCATAGCAACGAGAGAGGAGAGTATCATCTACGTACCCTCGTAGACCGTCAGCGGAAGCGTTATGAGAACGCGGTTGATGTAGTCGTACGTCTTCAAGATCCGACCGATCCAAGTACCGAACGTACGACACCTCCGAGTTCAGCACATGTTCAGCTCGATGACGTCCCACGAACTCCGATCCAGCGGAGCTTCATAGGAGAGTTCTGTCAGCACGACGGCGTGATGACGGTGATGATGTTGCTACCAACACAGGGCTTCGCCTAAGCACCGCTACGATATGATCGAGGTGGATTATGGAGGAGGGGGCACCGCACACGGCTTGGAACAATCAACTTGTGTGTTCTAGGGTGCCCTCTGCCCCCGTATATAAAGGAGCAAGGTGGGAGGCCGGCCGGCCCTTGTAGGGCGCGCTAGGAGGAGGATTCCTGCTCCTAGTAGGAGTAGGACTCCCCTTTCCTACTCCTACTAGGAGGAGGAAAGGAAGGAGGAGAGCGAGAAGGAAAGGGGGGCGCTCCCCCCCCCTTCCCTAGTCCAATTCGGACCAGAGGGGGAGGGGCGCGCGTCCTGCCCTGGCCGGCCCTCTCTCTCCACTAAGGCCCATGTGGCCCATTACTTCTCCCGGGGGGTTCCGGTAACCCTCCGGCACTCCATTTTCTCAGAAATCATCCGGAACACTTCCGGTGTCTGAATATAGTCGTCCAATATATCAATCTTTATGTCTCGACCATTTTGAGACTCCTCGTCATGTCCGTGATCACATCCGGTACTCCGAACTTCCTTTGGTACATCAAATCACATAAACTCATAATATAGATCGTCACCTAACGTTAAGCGTGCGGACCCTACGGGTTTGAGAACTATGTAGACATGACCGAGACACGTCTCCGGTCAATAACCAATAGCGGAACCTGGATCTTCATATTGATTCCTGCTACCTCTTGAGCACTGCGTTGCTTTTCCCCGAAGAGGAAGGGATTATGCAGCAAAGTAGCGTAAGTACTTCCCTCAGTTTTGAGAACCAAGGTATCAATCTAGTAGGAGGCTACGCGCGAGTCCCTCGCACCTGCACAAAACAAATAAATCCTCGCAACCAATGCAAATAGTGATTGTCAGTCCCTATAAGGCCACTTACGAGAGTGAGATCTGATAGATATGATAAGATAATATTTTTGGTATTTTTAGGATAAAGATGCAAAATAAAATAAAAGCAAAGTAAAAGAAAAAGGAAATACTAAGTATTGATAGATTGATATGATAGAGATAGACCCGGGGGCCATAGGTTTCACTTGTGGCTTCTCTCAAGAGCATAAGTATTCTACGGTGGGTGAACAAATTACTGTTGAGCAATTGACAGAATTGAGCATAGTTATGAGAATATCTAGGTATGATCATGTATATAGGCATCACGTCCGAGACAAGTAGACCGACTCCTGCCTGCATCTACTACTATTACTCCACTCATCGACCGCTATCCAGCATGCATCTAGAGTATAAAGTTAAAAACAGAGTAACGCCTTAAGCAAGATGACATGATGTAGAGGGATAGACTCATGCAATATGAAGAAAACCCCATCTTGTTATCCTCAATGGCAACAATACAATACGTGCCTTGCTTCCCTTACTGTTTCCGGGAAAGGACACCGCAAGATTGAACCCAAAGCTAAGCACTTCTCCCATTGCAAGAAAGATCAATCTAGTAGGCCAAACCAAATTGATAATTCGAAGAGACTTGCAAAGATAACCAATCATACATAAAAGAATTCAGAGAAGAATCAAATATTGTTCGTAGATAGACTTGATCATACACCCACAATTCATCGGTCTCAACAAATACACCGCAAAAAGAAGATTACATCGAATAGATCTCCACAAGAGAGGGGGAGAACTTTGTATTGAGATTCAAAAAGAGAGAAGAAGCCATCAAGCTACTAGCTATGGACCCATAGGTCTGAAGTAAACTACTCACACTTCATCAGAGAGGCTATGGTGTTGATGTAGAAGCCCTCCGTGATCGATGCCCCCTCCGGTGGAGCTCCGGAACAGGCCCCAAGATGGGATCTCGTGTATACAGAAAGTTGCGACGGTGGAATTAGGTTTTTGGCTCCATCTTTGATCGTTTGGGGTACGTGAATATATATAGGAGGAAGGAGTACGTCGGTGGAGCAACAAGGGACCCACGAGGGTGGAGGGCGCATTTGGTGGGGGTTGGCACGCCCCCTACCTCGTGGCCTCCTCTTTTCTTTCTTGACGTAGGGTCCAAGTCTCCCGGGTCTTCTTCGTTGAGAAAATCACGTTCTCGAAGGTTTCATTCCGTTTGGACTCCGTTTGATATTCCTTTTCTTCGAAACCCTAAAACAGGCAAAAAACAACAATTCTGGGCTGAGCCTTCGGTTAATAGGTTAGTCCCAAAAATAATATAAAAGTGGATAATAAAGCCCAATAATGTCCATAACAGTAGATAATATAGCATGGAGCAATCAAAAATTATAGATATGTTGGAGACGTATCAAGCATCCCCAAGCTTAATTCCTGCTCGCCCTCGAGTAGGTAAATGATAAAAACAGAACTTTTGATGTGGAGTGCTACTTGGCATAATTTTAATGTAATTCTTCTTAATTGTGGTATGAATATTCAGATCCGAAAGATTCAAGACAAAAGTTCATATTGACATAAAAATGATAATACTTCAAGCATACTAACTAAGCAATTATGTATTCTCAAAATAACATGGCCAAAGAAAGTTCATCCCTACAAAATCATATAGTTTAGTCATGTTTCATTTTCGTCACACAAGAATGCTCTCATCATGCACAGCCCGGATGACAAGCCAAGCAATTGTTTCATACTTTAGTAATCTCAAACTATAAACTTTCACGCAATATATGAGCGCGAGCCATGGACATAGCACTATAGGTGGAATTGAATATAATGAGGGGTTATGTGGAGAAGACAAAATAGGAGAAAGTCTCACATCAACGAGGCTAATAAATGGTCTATGGTGACGCCCACCAATTGATGTTAATGCAAGGAGTAGGGATTTCCATGCAACGGATGCACTAGAGCTATAAATGTATGAAAGCTCAACAAAAGAAACTAGTGGGTGTGCATCCAACTTGCTTGCTCACGAAGACCTAGGGCACTTGCGGAGGCCCATTGTTGGAATATACAAGCCAAGTTCGATAATGATAAATTCCCACTAGTATATGAAAGTGACAAAACAAGAGACTCTCTATCATGAAGATTATGGTGCTACTTTGAAGCACAAGTGTGGAAGAAAGATAGTAGCATTGTCCCTTTTTTTATTTTTTATGGCCATTCCTTTTTTTGGCCTTTCTCTTTTTTTATTTGGGACAATGCTCTATTAATGATGATCATCACACTTCTATTTATTTACAACTCAATGATTACAACTCGATACTAGAACAAAGTATGACTCTATATGAATGCCTCCGGCGGTGTACCGGGATATGCAATGAATCAAGAGCGACATGTATGAAAAATTATGAACAGTGGCTTTGCCACAAATACGATGTCAACTACATGATCATGCAAAGCAATATGACAATAATGAATGTGTCATGATGAACGGAATGGTGGAAAGTTGCATGGCAATATATCTCGGAATGGCTATGGAAATTCCATAATAAGTAGGTATGGTGGCTGTTTTGAGGAAGATATAAGGAGGTTTATGTGTGAAAGAGCGTATCATATCACGGGGTTTGGATGCACCTGCGAAGTTTGCGCGAACTCTCAATGTGAGAAAGGGCAATGCACGGTACCGAAGAGGCTAGCAAGGATGGAAGGGTAAGAGTGCGTATAATCCATGGACTCAACATTAGTCATAAAGAACTCACATACTTATTGCAAAAATCTACAAGTCATCAAAAACCTCGGTACTACATGCATGCTCCTAGGGGGATAGATTGGTAGGAAAAGATGATCGCTCGTCCCCGACCGCCACTCATAAGGAAGACAATCAAATAACACCTCATGTTTCAAATTTTTTACATAACGTTTACCATATGTGCATGGTACAGGACTTGCAAACTTCAACACAAGCATTTCTCAATTTCACAACTACTCAACTAGCACGACTTTGATATTATTACCTCCATATCTCAAAACAATCATCAAGCATCAAACTTCTCTTAGTATTCAAATCACTCATTAGAAAATTTTATTAATCTTGAATACCTAGCATATTAGGATTTTAAGAAAATTACCATGCTATTAAGACTCTCAAAATAATCTAGGTGAATCATGAGAGATCAATAGTTTCTATAAATCAAATCCACCACCGTGCTCTAAAAGATATAAGTGAAGTACTAGAGCAAAACTATATAACTCAAAACATATAAGTGAAGCACATAGAGTATTCTAACAAATTCCAAATCATGTATGGCTCTCTCAAAAGGCGTGTACAGCAAGCATGATTGTGGTAAACTAACAAGCAAAGACTTCAATCATACAAGACGCTCCAAGCAAAACACATATCATGTGGCGAATAAAAATATAGCTCCAAGTAAAGTTACCGATAGAAGTAGACGAAAGAGGGGATGCCTTCCGGGGCATCCCCAAGCTTTGGATTTTAGGTGTCCTTAGATTATATTGGGGTGCCATGGGCATCCCCAAGCTTAGGCTCTTGCCACTCCTTGTTCCATAATCCATCAAATCTTTACCCAAAACATGAAAACTTCACAACGCAAAACTTAAAGTAGAAAATCTCGTGAGCTCCATTAGCAAAAGAAAACAAAAGACCACTTCAAGGTACTGTAATGAACTCATTATCTATTTATATTGGTGTTATACCTACTGTATTCCAACTTCTCTATGGTTTATAAACTATTTTACTAGCCATAGACTCATCAAAATAAGCAAACAACACACGAAAAACGAAATCTGTCAAAAAACAGAACAGTCTGTAGTAATCTGTAGCTACCGCAAGATCTGGAGCCCCAAAAATTCTAAAATAAATTTCTGGACGTGAGAAATTTATCTATTAATCATATACAAAAAGAATTAACTAAATATCACTTTCCACATAAAAATGACAGCAGTTCTCGTGAGCGCTAAAGTTTCTTTTTTTTACAGCAAGTTCAACAAGACTCTCCCCAAGTCTTCCCAATGGTTCTACTTGGCACAAACACTAAATAAACAAAAAACACAACCAAAACAGAGGCTAGATAAATTATTTATTACTAAACAGGAGCAAAAAGTAAGGAATAAAAATAAAATTGGGTTGCCTCCCAACAAGCGCTATCGTTTAACGCCGCTAGCTAGGCATAACAGGCAGGAATAGATCTAGGTATTACCATCTTTAGTTTTCAACTTTTTAGCGGAATCAAGCTCGAATCCAGGAGGTTCTTAACGTTTACCTTCATATTCTGATATTTTTAGATCTAAAGAATCCAACCGCTTATTGCAAAGGGTAATTAACATATTCATGCGGTGGAGATTCCCGCTAACGCTTTTGAGAGGTTCAAGAGACTTTTGTAAAATCTTGGTTACTTCGCAAATTTTCTCAAAAACTTGCGTTTCCTCTCGGGTATGATGAGGCCCCTTTTGTTGAGGTAGAGTTCCTACTATACCTTCTATAATTTCATGCGCAATACTGGGATCAATTTCAATAAAATTGCCTTTGGCAACGCAATCCAAAAGTTGTCTATGAGACATGTTTAGTCCAACATAAAAGTTGCGAAGCAAAATTCTAAAATTCACCTCTAGGGTACAATTACGATAAGATTCCATCATTCTAAACCAAGCATCTTTTAAATTTTCTCCTTGCCTTTGTTTGAAGTGAAGAACCACAAACTCGGGAGATAAAGGAGCAGATAAGGGACTAGCCATAACGAAAAGCAAGCAAAATAACACATAAGCAAACAAAAAGCAAGCGGGCAAAAAGAGGCAAAAAGAGAAAGAGAGGGAGGATAGAGAGAGAGAGGGCGAATAAAACGGAAGGGTGCAGTGGGGGAGAGGAAAACGAGAGGCAGATGGCAAATACTGTAATGCGCGAGATAAGGGTATGTGATGGGTACTTGGTATGTTGACTTTTGCGTAGACCTCCCCGGCAACGGCGCCAGAAATCCTTCTTGCTACCTCTTGAGCACTGCGTTGGTTTTCCCCGAAGAGGAAGGGATGATGCAGCAAAGTAGCGTAAGTATTTCCCCTAGTTTTTGAGAACCAAGGTATCAATCCAGTAGGAGGCTACGCGTGAGTCCCTCGCACCTGCACAAAACAAATAAATCCTCGCAACCAACGCAAATAGGGGTTGTCAATCCCTATAAGGCCACTTACGAGAGTGAGATCTGATAGATATGATAGGATAATATTTTTGGTATTTTTAGGATAAAGATGCAAAATAAAATAAAAGCAAAGTAAAAGCAAAAGGAAATACTAAGTATTGATAGATTGATATGATAGAGATAGACCCCGGGGCCATAGGTTTCACTTGTGGCTTCTCTCAAGAGCATAAGTATTCTACGGTGGGTGAACAAATTACTGTTGAGCAATTGACAGAATTGAGCATAGTTATGAGAATATCTAGGTATGATCATGTACATAGGCATCACGTCCGAGACAAGTAGACCGACTCCTGCCTGCATCTACTACTATTACTCCACTCATCGACCGCTATCCAACATGCATCTAGAGTATTAAGTTAAAAACAGAGTAACGCCTTAAGCAAGATGACATGATGTAGAGGGATAGACTCATGCAATATGAAGAAAACCCCATCTTGTTATCCTCGATGGCAAAAATACAATACGTGCCTTGCTTCCCTTACTGTTTCCAGGAAAGGACACCGCAAGATTGAACCCAAAGCTAAGCACTTCTCCCATTGCAAGAAAGATCAATCTAGTAGGCCAAACCAAATTGATAATTCGGAGAGACTTGCAAAGATAACCAATCACACATAAAAGAATTTATAGAAGAGATCAAATATTGTTTGTAGATAGACTTGATCATAAACCCACAATTCATCGGTCTCAACAAACACACTGCAAAAAGAAGATTACATCGAATAGATCTCCACAAGAGAGGGGGAGAACTTTGTATTGAGATCCAAAAAGAGAGAAGAAGCCATCAAGATACTAGCTATGGACCCGTAGGTCTGAATTAAACTACTCACACTTCATTGGAGGGGCTATGGTGTTGATGTAGAAGCCCTCCGTGATCGATGCCCCCTCCGGCGGAGCTCCGGAACAGGCCCCAAGATGGTATCTCGTGGATACAGAAAGTTGTGTCGGTGGAATTAGGTTTTTGGCTCCGTCTTTGATCGTTTGGGGGTACGTGGATATATATAGAAGGAAGGAGTACGTCTGTGGAGCAACAGGGGGCCCACGAGGGTGGAGGGCACGCCAGGTGGGGGTGAGCGCGCCCCCCTACCTCGTGGTCTCCTCTTTTCTTTCTTGACGTAGGGTCCAAGTCTCCCTGGTCTTGTTCGTTGAGAAAATCACGTTCCCGAAGGTTTCATTCCGTTTGGACTCCGTTTGATATTCCTTTTCTTCGAAACCCCAAAACAGGCAAAAAAACAACAATTCTGGGCTGGGCCTCCGGTTAATAGGTTAGTCCCAAAAATAATATAAAAGTGGATAATAAAGCCCAATAATGTCCAAAACAGTAGATAATATAGCATGGAGCAATAAAAAATTATAGATACATTGGAGACGTATCAATTCCTACATATTCTACGAAGATCTTTGTCGGTGAAACCGCATAAAAACATACATTGTTCCCTTTGTCATCGGTATGTTACTTGCCCGAGATTCGATCATCAGTATCTCAATAGCTAGCTCAATCTCGGTACCGGCAAATCTCTTTACTCGTTTCGTAATGCATCATCCTGCAACTAACTCATTAGTTGCATTGCTTGCAAGGCTTATAGTGATGTGCATTACCGAGAGGGCCCTGGGATACCTCTCCGACAATTGAAGTGACAAATCCTAATCTCGATCTATGCCAACTCAACAAGTACCATCGGAGACACCTATAGAGCACCTTTACAATCACCTAGTTACATTGTGACGTTTGGTAGCACACAAAGTGTTCCTCCGGTAATCGGGAGTTGCATAATATCATAGTCATAGGAACATGTATAAGCCATGAAGAAAGCAATAGCAGTAAACTAAAACGATCAAGTGCTAAGCTAACGGAATGGGTCAAGTCAATCACATCCTTCTCCTAATGATGTGATCCCGTTTATCAAATGACAACTCATGTCTACGGTTAGGAAACATAACCATCTTTGATCAACGAGCTAGTCAAGTAGAGGCATACTAGTGACACTCTGTTTGTCTATGTATTCACACATGTATTATGTTTCCGGTTAATACAATTCTAGCATGAATAATAAACATTTACCATGAAATAAGGAAATGAATAATAACTTTATTATTGCCTCTAGGGCATATTTCCTCCAGTCTCCCACTTGCACTAGAGTCAATAATCTAGATTACACAGTAATGATTCTAACACCCATGGAGCCTTGGTGTTGATCATGTTTTGCTTGTGAGAGAGGCTTAGTCAATGGGTCTGCTACATTCAGATCCATATGTATCTTGCAAATCTCCATGTCTCCCACCTGGACTTGATCGCGGATGGAATTGAAGCGTCTCTTGATGTGTTTGGTTCTCTTGTGAAATCTAGATTCCTTTGCCAAGGCAATTGCACCAGTATTGTCACAAAAGATTTTCATTGGATCCGATGCACTAGGTATGACACCTAGATCGGTTATGAACTCCTTCATCCAGACTCCTTCATTTGCTGCTGCTGAAGCAGCTATGTACTCCGCTTCACACGTAGATCCCGCCAAGACGCTTTGTTTAGAACTACTCCAACTGACAGCTCCGCTGTTCAATATAAACACGTATCCGGTTTGCGATTTAGAATCGTCCGGATCAGTGTCAAAGCTTGCATCGACGCAACCACTTACGACGAGCTCTTTGTCACCTCCATAAATGAGAAACACATCCTTAGTCCTTTTCAGGTATTTCAGGATGTTCTTGACCGCTGTCCAGTGATCCACTCCTAGATTACTTTGGTGCCTCCCAGCTAAACTAATAGCAAGGCACACATCAGGTCTGGTACACAGCATTGCATACATGATAGATCCTATGGCTGAAGCATAGGGAACACTTTTCATTTTCTCTCTATCTTCTGTAGTTGTTGGGCATTGAGTCTTACTCAACTTCACACCTTGTAACACAAGCAAGAACCCTTTCTTAGCTTGGTCCATTTTGAACTTCTTCAAAACTTTATCAAGATATGTGCTTTGTGAAAGTCCAATTAAGTGTCTTGATCTATCTCTATAGATCTTGATGCCCAATATATAAGCAGCTTCACCAAGGTTTTTCATTGAAAAACTCTTACTCAAGTATCCTTTTATGCTATCTAGAAATTCTATATCATTTCCAATCAACAATATGTCATCCACATATAATATTAGAAATGCTACAGAGCTCCCACTCACTTTCTTGTAAATACAGGCTTCTCCAAAAGTCTGTATAAAACCATATGCTTTGATCACACTATCAAAACATTTATTCCAACTCCGAGAGGCTTCCACCAGTCCATAAATGGATCGCTGGAGCTTGCACACTTTTTTAGCACCCTTTGGATCGATAAAACCTTCAGGTTGCATCATATACAACTATTCTTCCAGAAATCCATTCAGGAATGCAGTCTTCACATCAATTTGCCAAATTTCATAATCATAAAATGCGGCAATTGCTAACATGATTCAAACGGACTTAAGAATCGCTACGGGTGAGAAGGTCTCATCATAGTCAACTCCTTGAACTTGTCAAAAACCTTTCGCAACAAGTCGAGCTTTGTAGACAGTAATGTTACCGTCAGCGTCAGTCTTCTTATTGAAGATTTATTTATTCTCGATGGCTTGCCGATCATCGGGCAATTCAACCAAAGTACACACTTTGTTCTCATACGTGGATCCCATCTCAGATTTCATGGCCTCAAGCCATTTTGCGGAATCTGGGCTCATCATCACTTCCTCATAGTTCGTAGGTTCGTCATGGTCAAGTAACAGGACCTCCAAAACAGGATTACCGTACCATTCTGGTGCAGATCTTACTCTGGTTGACATACGAGGTTCAGTAGTAACTTGATCTGAAGTTTCATGATCATCATCATTGGCTTCCTCACTAATTGGTGTAGGTATCTGTGACGCCCCGAGACCGTTGTGCCAGGTGTCCTCCAGTTATTCGCTGTTGTTGCCTTGTCATTGCTTGCGTGTCATGCATCTCATATCTTGTCATCATGCCATCATCTCATAAATCTTTTGCATCTCATCTAAATAAATTGTGTGGATCTTCGATCCATTTAAACCGAGGGAATTCACATAGTGATTCTCTTTATAACATATCCTCCCGATATTAGGGAGCTATATTAAATATTCCATTAGTGGGTATTTAACCATAACACACCTTCAATATTCCCTATGCCTTTTATACTTCAAGTTTCACCTCCAAATCTTGTCCACAATTCTGTATCTCTTTTATCGAGGCTCCTCTAAAATCCGAACATTTTTGGACCTTCCTAACCCTCACTTCCTATTCGAACCATTTGAATTCAAATCAAATGAGTTTGAACTTAAACTTTGAAAAATGGTCACTCCATTTTTCTTGGATCATACACATTTTTGCGAGTCCGGGAATATTATCCCCATGCCCAGATTCCAACCCTACCTCCTCTTTCTTTTCTTTCTCTATTCTGTTTTGTTTTAATTTGGGAAGAGAGAGTTTAAAAGATGAGAGAGGAAGTGGAGAGCCCAGCGCCCCTGCCAGCTCTACCAGGCCATGCAACCAGCGCCCTCCGTCGCTTCGGCCCATTTTCCTAAGGCCCAGCCACCGTAACCTTAACCCTAGCGCTACCTAGCCCGATCCCTATCGTCCAGGATTCGCCAAGTACAACACCGTCGGTGCCCCTCCAAGTTTGATGTTGGAATGTGCATGACTACGTGGATTCGCCAAGTACCATGACGCCCCCGAAGAGTTTGGGTTCGACAAGTCCGATGTCGCGCTTGTACCACTATGCTGCCGAGATCGAGACCAGTGAGACCGACCTTGTAACGCTATGCCAAGTACCTCTACCGGCGACTCAAACATCTATGAACTGTGTACAACTACTACCCCTATAATTTTGACGAGAAACGTGTACCACTACCGTCGCGAGTACCTCTACCGTCGGCATGTACCCCTACTTCCACTACCGTCACGAGAACAACTACTTCCTCTACAAACTCGAACCGCTCGAGAATGCTTCCTTGGAAGGTATAACCACCGAGACGACGCCCGTGAACGAATGTTGTGTGATGTTTGAGATGCTCGTGTTTGCACCATGTCCAATTTGTCACTTGTTTCCTTGTCACCAACTCGTGGGACAACCGAAATCCGGGAGCGCCCCACCATCTTTTGCACGCATCCGCACATTTCTCCTTTACATCGGTATCTCAATCGGGTTACCGGAACCGGAACGCTGCCGTGGCACCGTTTTCATTATCGTTGCCATGGCACCCCTTTACTTTCCACCACGGTGACAAATGCTTCATAATGCTCTTGCTAACATTTTTCTTAAACTTGCATAAAACTTGTTCATGTCATCCGCATCATGGTAACAACAATTAAAATGTTTAAAATTGTTGTTTGCTTTAAATTACTAATGCATATGGGGATTTACCGGATTTGTTGTTTGTTATATCCGGCCCCATTTAAAATTATTTAAATGGTATAGTTTTGTTATGCTTCACCTCTTGCCATTTAACCAACATTTAATATTGTTGAGTACCTAACTGAGAGTGAACTAAATAATTGATGTGGTGTTCCGTCAATATGCAACGGAGTTGCATATTGAGCTCCACTTAATTTGTAGAATTGCTTGTGCACTTTTCCATGCCATGCTTCATTAAACCGGACATGCATCATACTTGATTGTGCATCATGCCATGTTCATGTGTTGGTTGTTTACTATGTTGTTTTCTTCTTTCCAGTTTGTTTCCCTCGTTAGCTTCGGTTCCGTTCCGGAGTTGTGAGGATCCGTTCATCTACGTCTGTTTGTCTTCTTCATGGACTCGTTCTTCTTCCTTGCGGGATCTAAGGCAAGATGACCATACCCTCGAAATCACTTCTATCTTTGCTTGCTAGTTGCTCGCTCTTTTTCTATGCCTATGCCGCGATACCTACCACTTGCTTATCATGCCTCCCATATTGTTAAACCAAGCCTCCAACCCACCTTGTCCTAGCAAACCGTTGTTTGGCTATGTTACCGCTTTGCTCAGCCCCTCTTATAGCGTTGTTAGTTGCAAGTGAAGATTGGAGCTTGTTCCATGTTTGGAACATGGATATTTTGTTGGGATATCACAATATCTCTTATTTAATTAATGCATCTATATACTTGCTAAAGGGTGGAAGGCTCGGCCTTATGCCTGGTGTTTTGTTCCACTCTTGCTGCCCTAGTTTCCGTCATATCGGTGTTATGTTCCCGGATTTTGCGTTCCTTACTCGGTTGGGTTATAATGGGAACCCCTTGACAGTTCGGCTTGAATAAAACTCCTCCAGCAATGGCCAACCTTGATTTTACCATTCGCCGCCTAGCCTCTTTTTCCCTTGGGTTCTGCAGACTCAAGGGTCATCTTTATTTAAACCCCCTTGGGCCAGTGCTCCTCTGAGTGTTGGTCCGAACTGGGCAGCCTGTCGTGGTTCTAGGTCTGACAGTAGTGTAGGGGGGTAAGTATGGAGAGGCAAGATCTTAGCTGTGGAGAATTTGTAAGAACGCAAGGTTTATGAGTTCAGGCCCTTCTCGGAGGAAGTAATAGCCCTATGTCTCGGAGCCCGGAGGCGGTTGACTGGATTATATGAATATGGGTTACAGAGGTGCGAACCCTTGTCTCGGAGGAGGGGGGTGGCTTATATAGAGTGCGCCAGGACCCCGGCCAGCCCACGTTACAAAGGGTTCAATGTACATTAAGGCAGGGCGTTACTGGTAATACTAGTAATAAAGTGTTATGATGACCATAAAAGGTACTTAATAACCGACCGTTAGCGTGCGGAGTGACTTCAGGTCTCTTGGCTGTCGAGTGGTTGGATCTTGGTCGAGTGATTGCTTCTTGGTCGAGCGTCTTCGAGTCTGTCGAGTGGAACACCTCCAAGTCGATTGAAAGGTGGTTTCTTCTAGAGATGTCCTTGGGTAGGGCAGTTAGGACAGGTCCATGATCCTACCCTAGGTACATAGCTTCATCATTAGCCCCCGAATGGATCGAGGTTTGGGTGGGGAAGGAGTTGAGAACTTCTCTGACTCGTTTTTCATGCTGTGAGCATATCTTGTTTCAGATCAACGGACCCGAGTGATGACAACAACTTCCTTTTCAGTCGCCTTGATCCATTCTTAATTCTTTGTCGAGTGGGTTTCTTTACTTGTAAGGCTCCGAGTGATGGTGCGGAGGATATCTTTGGTCTGACCGGTTGTTTGCTGTGCGGAGATTTCATGGGATCCGGATTTTGGGAAGCGTGCGGGATGGGGGAGGCCGCAGTAATCGGATGGGATAGAGCGGAGCTGCCTCGATCCCCGTGCCACCTTTTTCCCCATGTATCGCGCGCGCGGTCATTACGGGATTTGACAGAGCCGCCTGGGCCTACCCATCAGCCACTCGGAAGCGGCCTGATATAAAGCGCCGGACCAGAGTCTCCCGAACAGTGCATCTCATTTCCTCTTCTCTTCCTCATGCCCCTCCGCTGCGCTCGCTCTCGCCCCAGCGCCACCGCACCATACGCGTCTCGCCGGCAACAATGGGGAAGGAGAAAATAGCGGCTCTGGAGCGGGCAAAGAAGGCGACAGCGAGGTCGAAGGGGAAGGCGACCAGCCGGGGCGGATCTTCCTCGCGGTCCAACCTGTCGAGGGGCTGGATCCAGGGCGACTGGATCCACTCGAGGATCTCCCAAGAAGACCTCGACGACTTGGCCGAAGGGGGGCTGATCCCCTACGACTCGGAGCGGCTTCTGGGGAAGGAATCTGAGCCGCAGCCTCGGGAGGGCGAGCGTGTCCTTCTTGCCACCCACGTCGACCGTGGATTTTCCTTGCCCCCTCACCCCTTCTTCCGAGGGTTTCTGAACTTCTTTGGGGCACAACTCCATCATTTTACCCCCAACTCAATCGTTCATCTTGCCGCTTTCATTTCTTTGTGTGAGAACTTCTTGGGTTGTCGGCCTCACTGGGGTCTCTTCAAGCATATTTTCACTTGTCGCTCCCAGACAGTGAAAAAGGCTAATCCGAGTGACGAGAGGACCCAAGTGATCCAGATGTGTGGGGGTCTTGGCATCCAGACGAGAGGGAAAAGCTCCTTCCCGGCCATGATTCTTCCCGACTCAGTTCGCGGATGGCAGTCGACCTGGTTTTACTGTAAAGACCAGTCGACGCCAGGGCAATCGACTGGCCTCCCTCCCTTTACCATGGACCGAGTGGAAAAACCCTCCCCTTTGAAGGTGCTCCCGGAGGAGAAGGCGCACGTGAAGGTGTTGGTCGACCGAGTGGTCCAGCTTATTCGTGACGGGGTCACTGGTATGGATCTCTTGGAGGTCTTCCTTCAGCGGCGCATCCAGCCTCTCCAAGCCCGAGACCATCCGATGTGGATGTATTCGGGTCTTGAAGACTCCACTCGGATCCACCCGGAGGAGGTCGACGACGACACACTGGAGAAGTGGCTGTCTGGCATTACCGGGAATAAGGACAATCCCAGGGGAGCCAGGAGAGTCCCTCCATTCGACCAGTCCCATGCACCAGAGCAGGTCTGATTCTGAGTTTTTGCTTGTAATCTGAATTCACTCGCGTAGCTGCCTATATTGCGTCGACTGACTTTGATCTACCTGCTTTCTTTCAGGCCATTATTGAAATGTATTCAATGCCCAACGGGGAGCAAGAGCAAGCTCTGGAAGGCGAGGCGAGTGGCGGCGAAAGCGGCGAGTGGACTTCCGATGGTGAAGGGGATGGAGGAAGCGACGACTCAAGCGATGGAGAAGAAGTCGAGTCACCTCCTCGTAGGGAGAGGCGATCCAAGCTTGACCAAGAACGGCCGAGTGCCCGTGACAAGGCAACTGCTCCGGCTGGTCAGTCTTTGAAGCGCCCTTGGATCTCTTCACCAACCTCGACTAAGAAGGCGCCAAAGCACCCCAGAGTTGTAGAGCCGAAGACTCAGAAGGCGCTGCCGAAAATCAAGATTGATATCCCCGTCGCTTCCGCGTGAGTGCCTCTCTTTGCATTCACTCGACACTCTGCGCTATTTGTTTTTCTTGTTTTAACTGGACGAACTTTGGAACTGTCAGCGCTGCTACCTCCGGGACCTCAGCTTACAGGGACGAAGATGAGGTGATGGAGGATGCGGTCACTTCTAATCCGGGTATGATCCCTGCCATACTGTCTTTATTTTGGTCGATTCAACTGCAACGCGTACCATTGGGTGATGTGACTTTAACGATTGAACTTTGCATAGCTCCCAACGTTATTGACCTCCCTGATGATGATGAAGAGCCCGAGAGGCCTTTGACGAGGAAAAATAGGCGAGCTCCTGCAAGCAGGGCGCTACAGACGATGCCGAGGGCGGAACCAGTTGTTCAGGACACTGGCGACGTCAATCGGGGTTCTGTTACCTTCGCTGAGCCACTGTCGAATGCCTTGCCTTCTTCGTCGACTGCTCAGGCCCCTATCGACCCGCCTTCAGTTTTTGCGACCCATCATGTCCCAGAGGACGAGGTGAATGCTGCTAAGGAAGCAATATGCCAGGTGGGCATTATGATGGAGAAGATGAAGACGGTGTGGGACGCCAGCCAAGCCGCCTATGATGCCAGCTGGCTCTCCAGAGCAACATTCAGGTTAGTTGGTCGCCGCTTGTTCTGTTAGGATATGCTACCTAAAGATTCTTTCCGAAAACCTTTGCATCTGTACACCCACTGGGTGTGTCAATTGAATTTTTGGACTAGTGGGGGCATGCTGAGTGCACCCACTAGGTGTAGTTCCTGAGACTACGGTGGACTGCTGGTAGTCGACTGTAGTCTTTGTATTTTGCCGAATGTATAAACCGAACTGGTAGTTTATCTCTTCCACTCAATCTGGTTGAATGGGATCAGAACTGGTGGGGGCACGCCAAGTGCACCCACTGGGTGTAGTCCCCGAGACCGCGGTCGACTGCTGGCAGTCGATTGTGGTCTGAGTTCTACTTTCTCTCTTTTTTTACTCCCCCACTCGACTCTGGCGGACCGGTCGAGTGGGATCAGAACCGGTGGGGGCACGCTAAGTGCACCCACTGGGTGTAGTGCCCGAGACTATGGTGGACTGCGGGCAGTCGACCGTAGTCTTAGTATTTATTGTCTTTGTTGTTTTTTTTCTGTAAAAATAACTTCTCCCCTTTGAGTTCAGAAATCTTGTGATCTTGGAGCTCGCTTTGCTGACTTGGAGAAGCAGCAGATTCAACTGAACCTTGACTTGGAGCTGGCCAGGACAGAGCTGCAAAAGGTCAGAGACGGCGCCGCAGGTAAGACGAGTTTGTCGACTGGTCAGTTTTAGGCTTGGGTACCCTTCCGCTATTTCTGAATCAATCATCATTTCTTTGCAGAAAAACTGAGAGAAGCTCTGGCGAAGAAGGATCAGGATTTGGCCGCTGCTCGTAAGGAGGCTGACGACAAGACCGCTCTGGCCGAACAGAAGCTGGCTTCGGTCGGCCAGTTGGAAGAAGAGAATACCAGGCTGAAGACCGCTCTGAATGACTCCAACAAGGAGTGCTCGCGCTGGAAGAAGGCGAATCTCGTCCAGGGCGAGAAAATGGAAGGCATTGCTCGCAGGAGGGATGATCTGGAGAGTTATCTGAGAAGTCTTGCCAAGAAGCTGTTCATCAAGCTTGAAGGTGCACATTCTGTTCCGACTGACTTTTTTTGAGTCGACTCAGTGTACGAAAATTGACTTATCCTTGGATCGTGAATGCAGAGTTTTGCCAGAACTTCGAAGAGGAGACTAGGCGGATCGAGCCTGGTTTGGATCCAATCAACTCTCCCGTGAAAGATGAAACTGCCATGAATCTGCTCCGTCTGGAATCTCGCATCGACAGTGCCGTGGACTACTTGGCTCGACTGAAGGTCGCCATGTCGCGGATTGACCCGGCACTTTGGCCAGAGGCTGAGCTCCAAAATGACATTGAGTCCCTGATGACTCGACTAAATGAAATCCCCGACCGAGTGCAGGAGTGGAAGAAGTCTGCTGCTCGGTGTGGCGCTGACGTGGCTCTGTCTTTGGTTCGTGTCCACTGCAAGGAGGTGCGACAGGACAAACTGGCAGCAATCAAGGTCGCCAACACCCAGAAGCATGACTTCCGAACCTTTATGGAGACTTTCATCGCTGCAGCCACTCGGATAGCCGACGGCGTCGACCTGGATGAGTTCGTCGAGCCTGCCAGCCCTCCTCCCGCGGAGTGAACAAACTCTTATGTCCCACCTTAAATTTGCCTCGGAATGCCGAGTGGTTTTTGTAACCGTTAAACTTTTTCGGGCTGCATGTCCGAGTACTTCGATCTGTGATTTGGAACCTTTGGAATTTACCCGAACTTGGTTTACCGTTGAATATCTTTATGAATCTCCTGCTGAGTGAACCCATTCTTCATTCGAGACAACTTTTGCATTCGCAGCGCAGCTCCGAAGGAGAGGGAAGCAGTCGACCTATGTCTTGTATTTGTGGCGAAGCTCCCCAGGAGAAGGCGGCGGTCGACCCACACCCTGTTACCGCAGAGTGGGACGGAGCGCACATTGTATTTGTGGCGAAGCTCCCCAGGAGAAGGTGGCAGTCGACCTGCCCCTCGTCGTCCTTGAGGAATGAGATGTGTTTCGTACTTAGGCGAGTATTGGACTGCAGCTAAGCCCCGAGTGGGAGGATTGCTCTCCACTCGGTAGGATTTTTTCAAACTTAGGCGAGTGCCGGACTGCAGCTAAGTCTCTAAGTGAGAGAACTTAGGCGAGTGCTGGACTGCAGCTAAGCCCCCGAGTGGGAGGATTGCTCTCCACTCGGTAGGATTTTTTCAAACTTAGGCGAGTGCCGGACTGCAGCTAAGTCTCTAAGTGAGAGAACTTAGGCGAGTGCTGGACTGCAGCTAAGCCCCCGAGTGGGAGGATTGCTCTCCACTCGGTAGGATTTTTTCAAACTTAGGCGAGTGCCGGACTGCAGCTAAGTCTCTAAGTGAGAGAACTTAGGCGAGTACTGGACTGCAGCTAAGCCCCCGAGTGGGAGGATTGCTCTCCACTCGGTAGGATTTTTTCAAACTTAGGCGAGTGCCGGACTGCAGCTAAGTCTCTAAGTGAGAGAACTTAGGCGAGTACTGGACTGCAGCTAAGCCCCCGAGTGGGAGGATTGCTCTCCACTCGGTAGGATTTTTTCAAACTTAGGCGAGTGCCGGACTGCAGCTAAGTCTCTAAGTGAGAGAACTTAGGCGAGTAGCTGGACTGCAGCTAAGCCCCGAGTGGGAGGATTGCTCTCCACTCGGTAGGATTTTTTTCAAACTTAGGCGAGTGTCAGACTGCAGCTAAGTCTCTAAGTGAGAGAACTTAGGCGAGTACTGGACTGCAGCTAAGCCCCTAAGTGGGAGGATTGCTCTCCACTCGGTAGGATTTTTTCAAACTTAGGCGAGTGCCGGTCTGCAGCTAAGTCTCTAAGTGAGGGAACTTAGGCGAGTACTTGACTGCAGCTAAGCCCCCGAGTGGGAGGATTGCTCTCCACTCGGTAGGATTTTTTCAAACTTAGGTGAGTGCCGGACTGCAGCTAAGTCTCTAAGTGAGATAACTTAGGCGAGTACTGGACTGCAGCTAAGGCCCCGAGTTGGAGGATTGCTCTCCACTCGGTAGGATTTTTTCAAACTTAGGCGAAACGGATTCGCAGCTAACTCACCCACTGGGGGATTTCCTACGCAAACAAAAAAACAATAATAATCACTGGGAAAATTATAACGCTCTTGTCTTTGATAAATAAACTTCAGGAGTTTTTCTTATTACATCTCATCCGAGTGAGAATTTAAGTATAAAAGGGGCGGAGTAGCTCCGCATTCCAGGCTCGTGGCTCATCAATCTGGCGATCGACATTGTAGAGGTGGTATGCTCCATTGTGGAGGACTCTGGTGACTATGAAGGGGCCTTCCCAAGTAGGAGCGAGCTTGTGTGGTTTCTGCTGATCCACTCGAAGGACTAAGTCTCCTTCTTGGAAGGCTCGACTCTTCACGTTTCTGGCAAGGAATTGACGCAAGTATTGCTGATAGATGGTCGATCGAATCAAGGCCATTTCTCTTTCTTCTTCTAGGAGGTCGACTGCGTCCTGCCGGGCTTGTTCTGCTTCATCTTATGAGTAGAGCTCGACTCTGGGAGCGTTGTGAAGCAGGTCACTCGGTAAGACTGCCTCGGCTCCATAGACCAGAAAGAATGGGGTTCTTCCGGTCGATCGATTCGGGGTTGTCCTCAATCCCCAAAGGACTGATGGAAGCTCGTCGACCCATGCACCTGCTGCGTGCTTGAGATCGCGCATCAATCGGGGTTTCAGTCCTTTGAGAATTAGGCCGTTTGCCCTTTCTGCTTGCCCATTCGACTGAGAGTGAGCGACCGAAGCATAGTCGACCCGAGTGCCCTGAGAGGCGCAAAAGGCCCTGAATTTGTCGGAATCAAAGTTTGACCCGTTGTCGGTGATGATGCTGTGTGGAACTCCATATCTGAATATCAACTCTCTGATGAAACTGATAGCGGTGCAAGCATCAAGATTCTTGATAGGCTTGGCCTCAATCCATTTGGTGAACTTGTCGACTGCTACCAGCACATGAGTGAAGCCGCTCCTGCCTGTTCTCAGTGGTCCAACCATGTCCAACCCCCAAACAGCGAAGGGCCAGACGAGTGGAATGGTTTTCAGGGCCGACGCGGGCTTGTGTGGCATGTTGGAGTAATACTGACATCCTTCACATTTGTCGACTATCTCTTTGGCCATCTCATTGGCTCTTGGCCAGTAGAACCCCGCTCGGTATGCTTTAGCCACAATGGTCCGAGAGGACGCATGATGGCCACAGGTCCCCGAGTGGATATCGTTAAGGATCATCTGACCTTCTTCTGGTGTAATACACTTCTGGCCGACCCCAGTCGCGCTTTCTCTATATAACTGTCCCTTTATGACTGTAAAGGCCTTGGATCGACGGACGATCTGTCGAGCTTCTTCTTCGTCTTCTGGGAGTTCTTTCCTTAGGATGTACGCGATGTACGGTTCTGTCCAGACGGGAGTGATAACCAGGACTTCCATGATCAAGTCGACCACAGCTGGCACTTCGACTTCAGTCGGATCCGTGGCACTTTTTGGCTGCGGGGCCTCTTCAGTGAAGGGATCCTCCTGGACTGATGGTGTGTGGATGTGTTCCAGAAACACATTGCTGGGAATGGCTTCTCTTTTGGAACCTATTTTTGCCAGATCATCAGCTGCTTGATTTTTCAGTCGGGGTATGTGATGAAGCTCTAACCCCTCGAATTTCTTCTCCAGTTTTCTCACTGCATTGCAATAACCAGTCATGGCTGGACTTCTGACATCCCATTCCTTCATCACTTGATTGATCACCAAATCTGAGTCGCCATAGACCATGAGGCGACGGACGCCGAGTGAAATGGCCATGCGCAACCCATATAAAAGTGCTTCGTATTCTGCCTCGTTGTTAGAGGAATCAAAGTGGATTTGAAGAACATATCTGAGTTTATCTCCTCTGGGAGAGACCAACACCACTCCGGCTCCGGAACCATTTATCATCTTGGAACCGTCAAAGAACATGGTCCAATGCTCCGAGTGGACCTGAGTCGGCAGTTGCTGTTCAATCCACTCGGCGACGAAATCCGCGATTGCCTGGGACTTGATAGCTTTCTTTGCCTCAAACTTGATATCTAGAGGAAGGAGTTCAATCGCCCATTTTGCCACTCGACCAGTTGCGTCCCTGTTATGCAAGATCTCTGACAACGGAGCGTCGCTGACGACTGTAATGGAATGATCAGAGAAGTAGTGGGCAACTTTCTTTGTGGTCATATAAATCCCATATACGAGCTTCTGATAATGAGGATATCTTTGCTTCGATGGGGTCAAGACTTCAGAAATATAATACACTGGGCGCTGAACTTTGAAGGTTTTCCCTTCTTCTTCCCGCTCGACCGTGAGTACCGTACTGACGACTTGTCCTGTGGCTGCAATGTAAAGCAGCAAAGGCTCCTTGCTGATTGGGGCAGCAAGCACCGGCTGGGTGGAGAGCAGAGCTTTGAGTTCTGCGAACGCTGCGTCAGCTTCAGGAGTCCACTCGAACTTGTCAGACTTCTTCATCAATCGGTAAAGAGGTAATGCCTTTTCACCGAGACGAGATATGAATCGACTTAGGGCGGCCAAGCAACCAGTAAGCTTCTGAACATCGTGCACTCGCACAGGACTTTTCATTCGGAGTATAGTACCAACTTTTTCTGGATTGGCGTCGATTCCCCGTTCGGAAACGAGAAAACCGAGTAACTTTCCGCCAGGAACCCCGAATGTGCATTTTGATGGATTAAGCTTGATATCAAACCTTCTGAGGTTGGCAAAGGTTTCAGCAAGGTCAGTCAGCAGGTCGGAACCCTTCCGTGACTTGACCACAATATCATCCATGTACGCCTCCACATTCCGACTGATTTGGGTGAGCAAACACTTCTGAATCATCCTCATGAATGTGGCTCCGGCATTCTTGAGGCCGAATGGCATGGTAACATAACAGAAGCACCCGAATGGAGTGATGAAAGCTGTTTTGATCTCGTCAGGTCCATACAGACGGATCTGATGGTACCCGGAATAGGCGTCTAAAAAAGACAGTCGCTCACATCCCGCAGTCGAGTCGACTATCTGGTCGATGCGGGGGAGAGGAAAATGGTCTTTCGGGCAGGCCCGATTGATATGTTTAAAGTCAATGCACATGCGAAGTGACTTGTCCTTCTTGGGGACCATGACAACATTGGCGAGCCACTCGGAGTGGTAGATTTCTCGGATGAACTCTGCCGCTAAGAGCCGAGCTACCTCTTCGCCAATGGCCTTTCTCTTCTGGATGGCGGACCGTCGGAGATGTTCCTTGACAGGTTTTATTTTTGAGTCGACTCTTAGGCGGTGCTCAGCCAGCTCCCTGGGAACACCCGGCATGTCAGAGGGCTTCCATGCGAAAATGGCCCAGTTCTCACGGAGGAACTGGATGAGCGCTTCTTCCTATTTGGAGTCGAGTGTTGTCGAGATATGAGTGGAGCAGCGCTGGGTCGGTCTTTGTATCGCCAGTCGATTGAAAAGCTGACTCTGTAGCGGGCTTCTTGGCTCGCAACAAATCACTCGGGTCTGCAGTCTTCTGGTATTCCCGCAACTCCACCACTGCCATCTGAGCACCGGCGATCTTTGAACCTTTCTAAAAACATTCTTCCGCTTTCTTCCGATTGCCCGTAATAGTGATCACACCTTTGGGACCAGGCATCTTCAAATTAAGATACACATAACACGGTCGGGCCATGAAGCGTGCATAAGTCGGCCTGCCCAAAATAGCGTGGTAGGCACTCTGGAAGTCTACAACTTCAAATGTCAACCTTTCTTTGCGGTAATTCTTGGAATCACCGAAAACCACATCAAGAGCAATCTGGCCGAGTGATTCAGCCTTCTTCCCAGGAATGACTCCATGGAAACTCATGTTGCTGGCGCTGAGTCTGGACATCGGAATGCCCATCCCTTTCAATGTCTCAGCATACAATATGTTCAAACCACTGCCACCATCCATCAAGACTTTGGTCAGTCGAGTGCCTTCAACCACTGGGTCGACCACCAGAGCTTGCCTCCCAGGGGTGGCAATATGCGTTGGGTGATCGGACTGGTCGAACGTGATGGCAGTCTGGGACCATTTCAAATAACTTGGTGTCGCCGGAGCAACCATATTCACCTCTCGGTTTATGACTTTCAGTCGACTTTTGCTCTCAACATCAGCAAAAATCATCAAGGTGGAATTGACTTGAGGGTATCCGTCGTCACTGTCCTCTTTGTCCTCGACCTTGTCCGACCCCTTTTCCTTACCTTTGGGCTGTTTGCCCTGGAACTGCTGGATCAAGAGCCGGCACTGTCGAGTGGTATGTTTCGGGTAAATGAAATTACCCTCTTCATCTTTCTTTGTGTGGACGAGGCATGGCAAGTCCAACACATCATTTCCGTCCTGGTCTTTAACCTTTTTAGGGTTCCAAGGCCCTTTAGGTTTCCCTTTAAACTTTCCTTGGGTTAAAGCCAAGGCTTCCCCGGGAGCCGCTGGCTCGGCTTTCCGCTTCTGTTTCCGATTGGAATTGCCCCCGGGTTCTTGGGCGACTGACTTGAGTTTGCCACTCCTGAGACGATCTTCATCTTCGCCATTAGCATACTTGGTGGCAATCTCCATCATCCGATTCAGGGACATATCCCCAGTTCGACCGAATTTCAAATTCAGTTCTCTGTACTTGACGCCTTCCTTGAAGGCACAAACTGCTTGGTGGTCAGGCACATTCTCCACCGAGTGATGTAACGTGATCCACCTCTGGATGTAATCCCTCAAAGTTTCATTTGGCTTCTGTACACAAGACCGCAGTTCCGTCAGCCCTGCCGGCCGCTTGCACGTACCTTCAAATGTGGTGACGAACACTCGGGAGAGATCCTCCCAAGTGTAAATGCTGCTAGGTGCTAACTGGTTCAGCCACGCTCTGGCCGAGCCCTCCAACATGAGAGGGAGGTGCTTCATGGCCACTTCATCATTGCCGCCGCCGATCTGGACGGCCACTCGGTAATCTTCAAGCCAAGTATCGGGCTTGGACTCGCCAGTGAACTTACTGACTCCAGTCGCCAACCTGAAGTTGGGAGGAATCACAGCGGCCCTGATGGCTCTACTAAAGCATTCTGGCCCCGAAACATGTACTCTGCTGCTGGTAGGTGCATCTCTGTCGTGACCTTCTCGGTGAGCCCTGTTCCTGTCGACCAAACCCTGGACGAGAATGGATCTCGCGTCAAAGCCTGGCCCTCTGGGGTCGACTGGAATCCTTCGCCCACCACTATGAGGGCGCCTGTCATCCTGCTGGCGAGGCACATACGACCCGCTCCTCGGGGGAGGCGTGGGCACTCGACGTCGACCGTCACGATCGACTCGGTGATCATACTGCTCATGGTTCCCATACTGGTCACGCCGGTCTCCACGTCCCTCACGCCTCGGGGGCGATCTCGGGCTGTGAGCCGACTGGACTGTGTCCGCGGCAACGGATCTGCTGTGAATCCTGTTCCGCGACTGAGAAACAGCGGAATTCTGATCTCCTGCTGCCCGGAGTAACGCTCTGATCTGCAGCAAGCCTCTGCCAGCCTCCGACTGGGAAGGTTGAATCGACTCCGCTATACGGGCCGCAGCTGCTAAATTCTGAACCGGAGTTCGATATACCTGCGGGGGCGGGAAGAGCTGACGTCGACTGGATTCGGGAATCCGTTGTCGCGCACGCTCGTCGAGTGCTCGCTGGAGGTTCTCCAGTCGAGTGCGCTCGGCCAAGTTTGCCAGGCGCGCGTCCTCCAAGGCGCGAGCCTCGGGGGTCTCTCCAACAATAGGAGTGTGCAGTGCATCCATGTTCCGGTGGCGAAGTTCTTCTCTCTGCAGTGATGTGAGAGGCTCGGGAAGATACTCCTCATGGAGACGCGACGGGTCGCCTCCACCCGCGCCTCCGTCGGTACGGGGAAAACCGGGAGGACTGGGCGGTCCATCGACCATCAGAACCTCCGCCGCCGAATCGCTGTTGTCGCACTCGGATGCGGTCTCTGCGGAGCCAGTCGACAGGTCGAACAGGCCGTAGAGGGATTCGTCGGGCTCGATCGCCGCGACCTGGGGGTGGCCGACTGACGCGCCACCGCGTGCCTCACCCACCGCTGAAGTCTCGACCGACCGGAACGCTTGCGCCGGCGGGAAACGGGGAGTGAGGACAACACAGGAGCCGACCGATAGGGGGTCGACGGTTGCCGCAGGAGAACGCCGCGGACACACGCGCTAAAGTGCGTTGCCCCGCGAGCAGGGAGTGCGTCTACGTCGAGCGGAGCCTCCTGGAGCCAAGCAGAGTCGTCGACGATGAACGTGAGCGCGCCGAGACGGATCTCGCGGCCCTCCACCGAAACTCCGCCGAAAACCATGATGATTCGGGTCGGAAAAAGTCGCAACTTCTCCAACAAACGCTAAAACACCGGCCCCACGGTGGGCCCCAACTGTCGTGGTTCTAGGTCTGACAGTAGTGTAGGGGGGTAAGTATGGAGAGGCAAGATCTTAGCTGTGGAGAAGTTGTAAGCACGCAAGGTTTACGAGTTTAGGCCCTTCTCAGAGGAAGTAATAGCCCTACGTCTCAGAGCCCGGAGGTGGTCGACTGGATTATATGAATATGGGTTACAGAGGTGCGAACCCTTGTCTCGGAGGAGGGGGTGGCTTATATAGAGTGCGCTAGGACCCCGACCAGCCCACGTTACAAAGGGTTCAATGTACATTAAGGTAGGGCGTTACTGGTAACGCTAGTAATAAAGTGTTATGATGACCATAAAAGCTACTTAATGACCGACCGTTAGCGTGCGGAGTGACTTCAGGTCTCTTGGCCGTTGAGTGGTTGGATCTTGGTCAAGTGATTGCTTCTTGGTCGAGCGTCTTCGAGTCTGTCGAGTGGAACACCTCCAAGTCGATTGAAAGGTGGTTTCTTCTAGAGATGTCCTTGGGTAGGGCAGCTAGGACAGGTCCATGATCCTACCCTAGGTACATAGCTTCATCACAGCTTGCAGGGCCACCTCGGGGAAACTCGAGGGTTGGTTTTACTCGTAGCTTGACCTATCTGAGTGTGCCTTGAGAACGAGATATGTGCAGCTCCTATCGGGATTTGTCGGCACATTCAGGCGGTGTTGCTGGACTTGTTTTACCATTGTCGAGGATGTCTTGTAACCTGGATGCCGAGTCTGATCGGAATGTCTTGGGAGAAGGAATATCCTTCGTTGACCGTGAGAGCTTGTGATGGGCTAAGTTGGGACACCCCTGCGGGGATTGAACTTTCGAAGGCCGTGCCCGCGGTTATGGGCAGATGGGAATTTGTTAATGTCCAGTTGTAGAAAACCTGAAGTCGATCTTAATTAAAAGACATCAACCGCATGTGTAACTGTGATGGTCTCTTCTCGGCGGAGTCCGGGAAGTGAACACGGTGTTGGAGTTATGCTTGACATAGGTTGTTCTAGGATCACTTCTTGATCCTAGTTTTATCGACCGTGCCTTGCCTTCTCTTCTCGCTCTCATTTACGTATGTTTAGCCACCATATATGCTAGTCGCTTGCTGCATCTCCACCTCATACCTTTTACCTTACCCATAAGCTTAAATAGTCTTGATCGCGAGGGTGTGAGATTGCTGAGTCCCCGTGACTCACAGATACTTCCAAAACCAGTTTGCAGGTGCCAATGAAACCGTGCAGTTGACGCAACCAAGCTCAAGGAGGAGCTGAATGAAGTTCTTATCCTTTGTGTTGTTTCGTTCTAGTTGATCAGTAGTGGAGCCCAGTTGGAGTCGATCGGGGATCTGTGTAGCATTTGGGGTAGTCTTCTTTCATTTTCGTTCCGTAGTCGGACCTTGATTGTATCTGGATGATGTAATGCTTTATTCTTGTATTGTGTGAAGTGGCGATTGTAAACCAACTATGTATCTTTTTCCCTTATGTGTTACATGGGTGTGTGAAGATTACCTCACTTGCGACATTGCTTTCAATGCAGTTATGCCTCTAAGTCGTGCTTCGACACGTGGGATATATAGCCGCATCGAGGGTGTTACAGTATCACAGGAACTGGTTTCTGTGATAGACTACTTTCCAATAAGGGAGTTGGTACAGTTGTTGAGGAACGTAGTAATTTCAAAAAAATTCCTACGCACACCTAGGATCATGGTGATGCATAGCAACAAGAGGGGAGAGTGTCGTCCACGTACCCTCATAGACCATTAAGCGGAAGCGATATGACAACGCGGTTGATTTAGTCGTACGTCTTCACGATCGACCAATCCTCAGTACCGAACGTACGGCACCTCCGCGTTCAGCACACGTTCATCTCGGTGACGTCCCGCGAACTCACGATCCAATAGATCTCGGGGAAGAGTTTCGTCAGCACGACGGCGTGGTGACGATGTTGATGAAGCTACCGTGGCAGGGCTTCGCCTAAGCACTGCTATAGTATGACCGAGGTGGATTATGGTGGAGGGGGGCACCGCACACGACTGGGAGAGATCTTTGTGATCAACTTGTGTCTAGAGGTGCCCCCCTGACCCTGTATATAAAGGAGCAAGGGGGGAGGCTGGTCGGCCCTTGTTGGTGCGCTAGGAGGAGGAATCCTCCTCCTAGTAGGAGTAGGATTCCCCTCTTTCCTACTACTAGGAGGGGGAAAGGAAGGGAGAGAAAGAGAAGGAAAGGGCCCCCCCCTCTCCTAGTCCAATTTGGACCAGAGGGGAGGGGGCGCGCTGCCTGCCCTAGGCCGGCCCCTCTCTCTTTCTCGTATGTCCCAACAAGGCCCATTAGCCCCCCCCCCCGGGGGGGGGGCTTCCGGTAACCCCTCCGGTACTCCGGAAAATCCCGATTTTACCCGGAACTCTTCTGATGTCCAAATGTAGGCTTCCAATATATCAGTCTTCATGTCTCGACCATTTAGAGACTCCTTGTCATGTCCGTGATCATATCCGGGACTCCAAACTACCTTCGGTACATCAAAACATATAAACTCATAAAACCGATCGTCACAGAACTTTAAGCGTGCGGACCCTACGGGTTTGAGAACTATGTAGACATGACCGAGACATGTCTCCGATTAATAACCAATAGCGGAACCTGGATGCTCATATTGGTTCCTACATATTCTACGAAGATCTTTATCGGTCAAACCGCATAACACTATATGTTGTTCTCTTTGTCATAGGTATGTTACTTGCCCAAGATTCGATCATTGGTATCCCAATACCTAGTTCAATCTCATTACCGGCAAGTCTCTTTACTCGTTTCATAATGCACTATCCCGCAACAAACTCATTAGTTGCATTGCTTGCAAGGCTTATAGTGATGTGCATTACCGAGAGGGCCCAAAGATACCTCTCCGACAATCGGAATGACAAATCCTAATCTTGATCTATGCCAACTCAAAAAGTACCATGGGAGACACCTGTAGAGCACTTTATAATCACCCAATTAGATTGTGACGTTTGGTAGAACACAAAGTGTTCCTCCGGTATTCGGGAGTTGCATAATCTCATAGTCATAAGAACATGTATAAGTCATGAAGAAAGCAATAACAGTAAACAAAAACGATCAAGTGCTAAGCTAACGGAATGGGTCAAGTCAATCACATCAATCTCCTAATGATGTGATCCCATTGATCAAATAACAACTCGTGTCTATGGTTAGGAAACTTAACCATCTTTGATCAATGAGCTAGTCAAGTAGAGGCATACTAGTGACACTATGTTTGTCTATGTATTCTCACATGTATTATGTTTCCGGTTAATACAATTCTAGCATGAATAATAAAAATTTATCATGAAATAAGGAAATAAATAAAAACTTTATTATTGCCTCTAGGGCATATTTCCTTCAATAGTTACCTCATCAAGTTCTACTTTCCTTCCACTCACTTCTTTCGAGAGAAACTCCCTCTCTAGAAAGGATCCATTCTTAGCAACAAATGGCTTTCCTTCGGATCTGTGATAGAAGGTGTACCCAACAGTCTCCTTTGGGTATCCTATGAAGACACATTTCTCCGATTTAGGTTCGAGCTTATCAGGTTGAAGCTTTTTTCACATAAGCATCGCATCCCCAAACTTTAAGAAATGACAACTTTGGTTTCTTGCCAAACCATAGTTCATAAGGCGTCGTCTCAACGGATTTAGATGGTGCCCTATTTAACGTGAATGCAGCTATCTCTAAAGCATAACCCCAAAATGATAGCGGAAAATCAATAAGAGACATCATAGATCACACCATATCTAGTAAAGTACGATTACGGCATTCGGACACACCATTACGTTGTGGTGTTCCGGGTGGCGTGAGTTGCGAAACTATGCCGCATTGTTTCAAATGAAGACCAAACTCGTAACTCAAACATTATCCTCCACGATCAGATCGTAAAACTTTTTTTTTACGATGATTTTCCAGTTCACTCTGAAATTCTTTGAACTTTTCAGATGTTTCAGACTTATGTTTCATCAAGTAGATATACCCATATCTGCTCAAATCATCAGTGAAGGTGAGAAAATAATGATACCCTCCGCGAGACTCAACATTCATCGGGCCACATACATCAGTATGTATGATTTCCAACAAATCTGTTGCTCGCTCCATAGTTCCGGAGAACTGCATTTTAGTCATCTTGCCCATGAGGCATGGTTTGCAAGTACCAAGTGATTCATAATCAAGTGATTCCAAAAGTCCATCAGAATGGAGTTTCTTCATGCGCTTTACACCAATATGACCTAAACGGCAGTGCCACAAATAAGTTGCACTATCATTATCAACTATGCATCTTTTGGCTTCAACATTGTGAATATGTGTATCACTACTATTGAGATTCATTAAAAATAGACCACTCTTCAAGGGTGCATGACCGTAAAAGATATTACTCATATATATAGAACAACCATTATTCTCTAATTTAAATGAATAACCGTCTCGCATCAAACAAGATCTAGATATAATGTTCATGTTCAATGCTGGCACCAAATAACAATTATTCAGGTCTAAAACTAATCCCGAAGGTATATGTAGAGCTATCATGCCGACGGCGATCACATCGACTTTGGAACCATTTCCCACGTGCATCGTCACCTCGTCCTTAGCCAATATTCGCTTAATCTGTATCCCTGTTTCGAGTTGCAAATATTAGCAACATAACCAGTATCAAATACCCAGGTGCTACTGCGAGCTTTAGTAAGGTACACATCAATAACATGTATATCACATATACCTTTGTTCACCTTTCCATCCTTCTTATCCACCAAATACTTGGGGCAGTTCCACTTCCAGTGACCAGTCCCTTTGCAGTAGAAGCACTCAGTCTCAGGCTTAGGTCTAGACTTGGGTTTCTTCTCTTGAGCAACAACTTGTTTGCCATTCTACTTGAAGTTCCCTTTCTTCTTCCCTTTACCCTTTTTCTTCAAACGGTGGTCTTGTTGACCATCAACACTTGATGCTCCTTCTTGATTTCTACCTTCGCAACCTTTAGCATTGCGAAGAGCTCGGGAATTGTCTTGTCCATCCCTTGCATGTTATAGTTCATCACGAAGCTCTTGTAGCTTGGTGGCAGTGATTGAAGAACTCTGTTAATGACACTATCAACTGGAAGATTAACTCCCAGTTGAGTTAAGTGATTGTGGTACCCAGACATTCTGAGTATATGTTCACTGACAGAACTATTCTCCTCCATTTTGCAGTTGTAGAACTTATTGGAGACTTCATATCTATCAATCCGGGCATTTTCTTGAAATATTAACTTCAACTCCTAGAACATCTCATATGCTCCACGACGTTCAAAACATTGTTGAAGTCCCGGTTCTAAGCCGTAAAGCATGGCACACTGAACTATCGAGTAGTCATCAGCTTTGCTCTGCCAGACGTTCACAACATCTGGCGTTGCTCCTGTAGTGGGTTTGGCACCTAGCGGTGCTTCCAGGACATAATTCTTCTGTGCAGCAATGAGGATAATCCTCAAGCTACAGACCCAGTCCGTGTAATTGCTACCATCATCTTTCAACTTTGCTTTCTAAAGGAACACATTAAAATTCAACGGAACAACAACACGAGCCATCTATCTACAACAACATAGACAAGCAAAATACTATCAGGTACTAAGTTCATGATAAATTAAAGTTCAATTAATCATATTACTTAAGAACTCCCACTTAGACAGACATCCCTCTGATCATCTAAGTGATCACATGATCCAAATCAACTAAACCATGACCGATCATCACGTGAATGGAGTAGTTTTCAATGGTGAACATCACTATGTTGATCATATCTACTATATGATTCACGCTCGACCTTTCGGTCTCAGTGTTCCGAGGCCATATCTGCATATGCTAGGCTCGTCAAGTTTAACCCGAGTATTTCTACATGTGCAAAACTGGCTTGCACCCATTGTATGTGAACATAGAGCTTATCACACCCCATCATCATGTGGTGTCTCGGCACGACGAACTTTGGCAACGGTGCATACTCAGGGAGAACACTTGTACCTTGAAATTTAGTGAGAGATCATCTTATAATGCTACCGTCAGTCAAGAAGAATAAGATGCATAAAGGATAAACATCACATGCAATCAATATAAGTGATATGATATGGCCATCATCATCTTGTGCCTTTGATCTCCATCTCCAAGGCACCGTCATGTCACCATCATCACTAGCGCGACACCTTGATCTCCATCGTAGCATCGTTGTCGTCTCGCCAACTATTGCTTCTACGACTATCGCTACCGCTTAGTGATAAAGTAAAGCAATTACAGGGCGACTGCATTGCATACAATAAAATCGACAACGATATGGCTCCTGCCAGTTGCCGATAACTCCGTTACAAAACATGATCATCTCATAAAATAAAATATAGCATCATGCTTTGACCATATCACATCACAACATGCCCCACAAAAACAAGTTAGACATCCTCTACTTTGTTGTTGCAAGTTTTACGTGGCTGCTACGGGCTGAGCAAGAACCGTTCTTACCTACGCATCAAAACCACAACGATATTTCGTCAAGTTAGTGTTGTTTTAACCTTCAAAAAGGACCGGGCGTAGTCACACTCGCTTCAACTAAAGTTGGAGAAACTGGCACCCGCCAGCCACCTGTGTGCAAAGCACATCGGTAGAACCAGTCTCGCGTAAGCGTACGCGTAATGTCGGCCCGGGCCGCTTCATCCAACAATATCGCCGAACCAAAGTATGACATGCTGGTAAGTAGTATGACTTGTATCGCCCACAACTCACTTGTGTTCTACTCATGCATATAACATCTACGCATAAACCTGGCTCAGATCCCACCGTTGAGGAACGTAGTAATTTCAAAATTTTCCTACGCACACGCAGGATCATGGTGATGCATAGCAATGAGAGAGGAGAGTATCGTCTATGCACCCTCATAGATCGTAAGCGGAAGCATTACGAGAACATGGTTGATGTAGTTGTACGTCTTCATGATCCGACTGATCAAAGTATTGAACGTACGACACCTCTGAGTTCAGCACATGTTTAGCTTGATGACGTCCCATGAACTCCGATCCAGCGGAGCTTCACAGGAAAGTTCCATCAGCACGACAGAGTGATGACGATGATGATGTTGCTACCGACGCAGGGCTTCGCCTAAGCACCGCTACAATATGATCGAGGTGGATTATGGTAGAGGAGGGCACCGCACACGGCTTGGAACAATCAACTTGTGTGTTCTAGGGTGCCCCTCTGCCCCCATATATAAAGGAGCAAGGGGGGAGGCCAGCCGGCCCTTGCAGGGCGCGCCAGGAGGAGGGGTCCTCCTCCTAGTAGGAGTAGGACTCCCCTTTCCTACTCCTACTAGGAGGGGGGAAGGAAGGAGGATAGGGAGAAGGAAAGGGGGGCGCTGCCCCGCCCTTCCCTAGTTCAATTGGGACCACAGGGGGAGGGGGCACGCGGCCTGCCCTGGCCGGCCCTCTATCTCTCTCCACTAAGGCCCATGTGGCCCATTACTTCTCCCGAGGGGTTCCGGTAACCCTCCGGCTCTCCATTTTTCTCCGAAATCACCCGGAACACTTCCGGTGTCCGAATATAGTCGTCCAATATATCAATCTTTATGTCTCGACCATTTTGAGACTCCTCGTCATGTCCGTGATCACATCCGGGACTTCGAACTTCCTTCGGTACATCAAATCACATAAACTCATAATACCGATCGTCACTGAACGTTAAGCGTGCGGACCCTACGGGTTTGAGAACTATGTAGACATGGCCGAGACACGTCTCAGGTCAATAACCAATAGTGGAACCTAGATGTTCATATTGGTTCCTACATATTCTACGAAGATCTTTATCGGTGAAACCGCATAACAACATACGTTGTTCCCTTTGTCATCGGTATGTTACTTGCCCGAGATTCGATCGTTGGTATCTCAATACCTAGCTCAATCTCGTTACCGGCAAGTCTATTTACTGATTCCATAATGCATCATCCCGCAACTAACTCATTAGTTGCATTGCTTGCAAGGCTTATAGTGATGTGCATTACCGAGAGGGCCCACAGATACCTCTCCGATAATCGGAGTGACAAATCCTAATCTCGATCTATGCAAACTCAACAAGTACCATCGGAGACACCTGTAGAGCACCTTTATAATCATCAAGTTATGTTGTGATGTTTGGTAGCACACAAAGTGTTCCTCCGGTAATCGGGAGTTGCATAATCTCATAGTCATAGGAACATGTATAAGTCATGAAGAAAGCAATAGCATTAAACTAAAACGATCAAGTGCTAAGCTAACGGAATGGGTCAAGTCAATCACATCATTCTCCTAATGATGTGATCATGTTTATCAAATGACATCTCATGTCTATGGTTAGGAAACATAACCATCTTTGATCAACGAGCTAGTCAAGTAGAGGCATACTAGTGACACTCTGTTTGCCTATGTATTCACACATGTATTATGTTTCCGGTTAATACAATTCTAGCATGAATAATAAACATTTATCATCAAATAAGGAAATAAATAATAACTTTATTATTGCCTCTAGGGCATATTTCCTTCACTAGCTTGGTGATGCATAGCAACGAGAGGGAAGAGTGTTGCCCATGTACCCTCGTAGACCATAAGCGAAAGCGTTATGACAACGCGGTTGATGTAGTCATGCGTCTTCATGATTCGACCGACCCTAGTACCGAAAGTATTGCACCTCCGCTATCTACACACGTTTAGCTCGGTGGCGTCCCACGAACTCTTGATCCAGCTGAGTGTCGAGGGAGAGTTTCGTCAGCACGACAGCGTGATGATGGTGATGATGTATCTACTGGTGCATGACTTTGCCTAAGCACTACGACGATATGATCGAGGTGGATTATGGTGGAGGGGGGCACCGCACACGGCTAAAACTGTTGTCTGTTGTGTGTTCTATCGTGCCCCTGCCCCCGTGTATAAAGGAGCAAGGGGGAGGCCGGCCGGCCCTAGGGCACTCCACGGATAGGAGGAGTCCTCCTCCTAGTAGGAGTAGGACTCCCCTTTTCCTAGTCCTACTGGGTGGGGGAAAGGAAGGAGGAGAGGGAGAAGGAAAGGGGGGCGCCGCCCCCTTCCCTAGTCCAATTCAGACCAGAGGGGGAGGGGTGCGCGGCCTGCCCTGGCTGGCCCTCTCTCTCTCTCTCTCTCTACTAAGGCCCATGTGGCCCATTAGTTCCCCGGGGGGTTCCAATAACCCTCCGACACTCCGGTTTTCTCCGAAATCACCTGGAACACTTCCGGTGTTCGAATATAGCCGTCCAATATATCAATCTTTATGTCTCGACCATTTCGAGACTCCTCGTCATGTCCGTGCTCATATCCAGGACTCTGAACTACCTTCGGTACATCAAAATACATAAAATCATAATACCAATTGCCACCGAATGTTAAGCATGCGGACCCTACCGGTTCGAGAACTATGTATACATGACCGAGACTCATCTTCGGTCAATAACCAATAGCAGAACCTGGATGTTCATATTGTCTCCCACATATTCTATGAAGATCTTTATCGGTCAAACCGCATAACAACATACGTTGTTCCGTTTGTCATCGGTATGTTACTTGCCCGAGATTCGATCGTCGGTATCTCAATACCTAGTTTAATCTCATTACCGGAAAGTCTCTTTACTCATTCCATAATGCATCATTCCGCAACTAACTCATTAGTCACATTTCTTGCAAGGCTTATAGTGATGTGCATTACCGAGAAGGCCTAGAGATACCTCTTCGATACTCGGAGTGACAAACCCTAATCTCGATATATGCCAACTTAACAAACACCATCGACGACACCTGTAGAACACCTTTATAATCACCAAGTTATGTTGTGACGTTTGGTAGCACACAAAGTGATCCTCTGGTATTTGGGAGTTGCATAATCTCATAGTCATAGGAACATGTATAAGTCATGAAGAAAGCAATAGCAATATACTAAATGATCAAGTGCTAAGCTAACAGAATGGGTCAAGTCAATCACATCATTCTCTAATGATGTGATCCCGTTAATCAAATGACAACTCATGTCTATGGCTAGGAAACTTAACCATCTTTGATTCAATGAGCTAATCAAGTAGAGGCATACTAGTGACACTCTGTTTGTCTATGTATTCACACATGTACTAAGTTTCCGGTTAATACAATTCTAGCATGAATAATAAACATTTATCATGATATAAGGAAATATAAATAACAACTTTATTATTGCCTCTAGGGCATATTTCATTCAGCTTTCGGCGTTGTTTTTTGGTGCTTGTGTAGAGGTTCAATCCAGACGTGAATCGCTGGCGGCGGCATATGCATCATGGGATTCTGCGTTGGTTTCCCCGCAAAAAAGGATTATGCGTCGGTTTTCTGTAACATGTGACCAACGGCCAAGCAAATACGATCTACACAACTCTGCAATCCCATTGGGAGATGGTGTTTTGATGTGGGACATGGCGCATACTTTTTGATTCATGGTAGCGACTTTTCGAGGAAACCGTGGTTCACTAGCCTGTTCGGGTCATTGAGGATCTATGTTTGAACTCGCATATGTAGAGCATGTATAACGTCCATGTGCAATGATCTGAGCTATTTCACGACTGGAACAAACAGAACCAATCCTCGCGTACGTGGTCGCTTGTGATTTTTGAAGAAACAGAACCAGTCGAACTTTAGCTTTCATTAGAAGTGAACGTCACCTATAAGTGAATAGATACAGTTTCTTGCAAATCTGGTCAGACTGCAAATTTGGACACAAGAAGGATGGGCCAAGAAACTGACCATGTTGCTTTCTTTATTATAGTTTTTCTAGCAGTTTGGGCCTTTTCTAATTAGTGAAGCTCAACTCATACTGTGCATGTTATTTATCCCCTTTTGTCTTATTTTTCCATTTTTGTGTTTTTTTCAAATATAATCTGGCAGCACATTGTTCTAAATAGTAAAAAAAGTGATATAATTTGTTTCCCTAATTTTCAACATTTTTGTGTGGCTGTGGCCATGGGGTAGGTGTGCGAGGGGGAGGAGGTTGGGGCCAACATTTTTAATAAACAATAATTTTTTCGTGAAGTTAAATTTTTTTAACACCATTTTTTCTGAACCTTCAAACTGTTCCACCCAAAGAATTTGAACGTTTGTCGGAATTGAGCAAAAAACTTTTTTCAAACGCTTCAAATGGAATCCTTTTTTATTTTGAACTTACTGGGATTTTGCATTAAAATCTTTTCAAAATACCGAACTGGTCATTTTTTAAATTCAGACATCTATGTTTCTATTTTTTGAAACCATTTTTTCTTGTTTTAATTTGAACATATCATTTTTTTAATAAACAATAATTTTTTCATGAAGTTAAATTTTTTAACACCATTTTTTCTGAACCTTCAAACTGTTCCACCTAAAGAATTTGAACATTTGTCAGAATTGAGCAAAAAACTTTTTCCAAACGCTTCAAATGAAATCCTTTTTTATTTTGAACTTACTGGGATTTTGCATTAAAATCTTTTCAAAACACTGAACTGATCATTTTTTAAAATTCAGACTTCTATGTTTCTATTTTTTGAAACCATTTTTCTTGTTTTTAATTTGAACATATCATTTTTTAATTCAAAATATTTTTAAATTTGAACTGGTATTGTTTTTAATTTGAACTGATTATTCTCTTTAATTCGAAACAAATTTTTATCCAAACTGATTATTCTCTTTAATTTAAAATGATCATTCATTTTTTTAATTCGAACTAATCATGGTTTTTAATTCAAACTGGCCATTTCTTTTATTTCAAACTGATCATTGTTTTAATTTCGTACTGATCAATGTTTTTAATTCAAACCGTTTTATTCATTCTTGCACGCATATCAAACTGTCATGTATACCTTCTTTCCAGAAGTAACAATTATATCATCATAGAAAGAAAATTTTCCACAGATAATACATGTACCAGAATGACATATACACCGCACAAACCGCACATTTTTATACATGAATGACATAACACGCTCCCTACTGTTTAGATTGATGCGGAATTTGATGCACCATAGTGTACATGATGCACCTTCCCTACTGTTCAGATTGGGTAGATCGTTAAGTTCCATAACACGCTCATCCACACAGCGCACGGAGGTAGACACATTGGTCACATGGAAGGCAGATCAGGAGCAGCCGCGCAAGGCAGAGCTCGTGAGGACGCCACGCCCATCGGACTGTGGGACGGCGCGCCTTGGGGGTCGATGGTGTGGCGCGTCGCGGGTGCCGGCAAGTGCGGCTGCAAGTGGCTTCTAAGCTCTAACCTATCTGCAATAATTAACAATGTATTAATCCTGCACTCATGTATCCAAAGTGATATTCTCACAAATTACTGGAGTTTGGCTGCTCCCCGACATAGCAAGACTGCTACTACTACTACAAATTCAAATGTTGTATACATGTAGCCTATACTAACATAGAAGAGATTAAACATTGTCAATTTGATGTACTTTTTTTGTTCTGTGTACTGACATCAAGAAAGAGTACACAAAGATATGATGGATGAGCATTAATATAAGGCAAGACATTTGAAGGATTGCTCACACTAAAATAAGAAATTGTACTGAACTTAAAATAAGATTTGCGCTGAACTAAAACTAGAAGTTGAACTGAACTAAAATAGATCTTTGTTTAGGCATTTAAGCAAATACCTGGCGGCAAAAGAAAAGTGACTGACATTTAGAAATAAACACGATGGTATAGAAACAATTCATGAAAGAATGAGAAGTATGACTCCGACATTTTAGAAACAAACAAATGAGTAGCGTAGCAAATGTTTGAACTGAAACAACTGAACTCGCAATACATGTGGACAATATGGACTAGAACATTGTGTTTTGTGCACCCGCTCGAAGTGAAACAATTGAACTTGCAGCACATATGAATGTGGACATGGAGGCAGGGGATCCTGTGGGTGACAACAAAACCTCAGCGCAACCACAACAAGTCAGAGATGAGGCGGCATCATGAATTAATAGAGCTAGAGAGATTTGAGAGGAGCAGCAACAACATGCAAGAGAGAGAGAGAGAAAGTGGAGGAGAGCATCAACCGTGCACATGTTGGAGGAGTACAGGAGCCGTGAGCTACATTGGTAGCCGGAGGCGGAGGCCTAATAGGGGCACTGGCAACATGCGCATGTTGGACCTTTTACATTCTTCTTTCATATTTGAACCACTGATTTTTCCACAGTCAACTCATATATTGCTAAATAAACAAGAACTTGTTGCGGTTTATTTTTTGAACTTGCCTGGATTTAATACTTGAACTCCAGTCCCCAATTCACGAATCATGCCAACAATCTGTAAATAGAAAAGATGCCGAGTTTAGAAACAAAATGGTTTAAACGAAAGTTGAAACAACAGACAAACTCTAAAGTAAATAGCACAAAAATGATTTGAAACTATTTTCCTGAACATATGAGGTTTATGTCTTTGAACATACAAATTTTCAAAACATGTACTTCCACTTTTTTCCTTGTGTGTGTGCACGACTTGGCCGGTTGCAAAGTGCTAGTGAAGATGGTGGGTGCGATTCTACTTGGACTATTGTCAACCCTCGACTTAGACGGCTGCAAGCACCCGAGGTGGACGAGCTCTTGATCGAGGGATGAATCTTTGTCTAAAATCACAAAATTGACAAGAGGATAATGTACACAAATAGAATAGTAAGTTCAGGACTAAAGTTCAAAAAAGGCAATTTTTAGTCCAGCGTACAACTTTGGATAATGACAACAAAATTTTCAAAATAGTAAGTTCAAAATTTCTGTAGTCTATAAAATATAGTAAACCCAAAATTTTCTAATGAGTGCACTTGTGTGGAGTTCCCTAGTCAACTTCTAGGCTGACATTGGTTCTCCGGTTTTCTTTACACGCTACTAGGAAAAGGACTGCTAGTGGCGCACCTGTTTTGGCTACTAATGGCGCACTACAGGTGCGCCACTAGCATCACGCCAATTTTTTTACTAATGGCGTACCATAGGTGCGCCATTAGTACTGCGTGGTGTGCCATTAGTATGCCTCCCAGGGGGCCATATTTACCCATGTGCTCTGGCTTACTAATGGCACACTAGTTGATGATGCGCCACTAGTGTGCTTTTTGCAGTGCACCACTAAAGTGCTGAGTGGTGCGCCACTAGTATGAATATTAGGGATTTTTCTCTCTGATATTTGCACAGGTTACAAAACATATTACTGCACAGAATATAGAGAGCACAACATATAAACAACAAATTTATCGAATACAATAGAAGATTAGTCTCCAAATACAATTCATCATATTAGTCTTCGAATTTAAAATATCGAACAAAGTTAGAACATTACAAGTCTCAAGACCACGAGTAGCGAGTTTGTCTTCACATTACAAGTCGATATCGATCATCTAAACTACCATCACATAGAAGAGAGTTGTGGTCATCACGATGAGCATCATCGCGATGAAACTGGTCTTCATCCGGTTCCTCCAACGCTCCCTCCTCTCTCCCACTAGATAGCGCGCGTATCTAGCTTCCGCCTCCGCCCTAGTGGTGTACCCTTGTAACTGTTACCACTGAAATGGTGAACCTGTCTCCGACACTCCTCCCAGATGTCGTAGACTCCGGGAACCTTACCCTTGTACACGACATACGACGGCATCTCTATGCACTAGCCAAACAAAACGTTAGTAGCAATTCACAGACAATACATAAGCAATATAGAAGTACGAAACAAAAGGATCGGAAGAGAAAAGCAAGACATTAATAGCACGATTCATGGTCCTACTAATAAATAGCATCGATTAGATATAAGTTGAATGACTGTCCAAACCAAAGAGACATACACGTTCATTAAAGTTTAATTACAACATGAGCCAATCGATATTTCAGAACTACACATAGCATCACTACTTTCGACTCGACTCAGGGACCGGAGCGTGGGTGAAGCTGCCGTCTGTCGTGATGGTCATGAAATCGCGGGCGTTGTCAGCCTGTATTTGTAGCGTTGTTTCTATCTCACTGTTGGACAGTTGATATCTGAGGTAGAACTGCCCCGAGGTATGAAGGACATCTTGATGGATGATTTCCGCAAACTCCGATTGGATGCGAAATAATTCTTGTCTGATGTCCGCGTCCTGGATTACCGATAAGCTTGCGGCCCAATCTTTGAGATTATTTGGTAGCAGAAGGTGATTATGGTCCCGTACGATCGCCCACATGTGATGGAGAGCGTAGTAGGCATCCTTCTGACCGCCAGGCGGCTGCTTGACGCAGGGGAATGTCGTATTGTGGGCGAACACGTGCTTGCCGTACCTACAATTTGGCCTGGTGAAGGTGCCTCCAGATCTGGCATAGCCGGGGAGAACATCATCAAGAACTTTTTGGATATTTGTGTAGTCTTTCTTCAACTGACGGTCCGAGTCGAAATACATGGCCATGGAATATTTCGGGCTTAAGAGGATGAGTGTGCAATGTGTGTCACTGCTCAAAACACAGAATGTTAGAAGAAAAAAAAAGAACGATCGAAATCTAACAAATCATATGTTACGGGGCGATGAGGGGATGACTTACTCGGTAAAGTAAGGCACGAGGAAGTTATCCTTATCTGGGTTTGCCAGAATGACGGCTTTGAGGTATGAACTCGCGACTTGTCGGTCCCCAGCGCTGCCCAAGAGCTTGGCATGCATGTACAAGGGGTCGACAATCACGTTGTCCGGGGTCTTGTCTCTAATGATTCGCATCTCCATACTCAGCAAAAATAGCCGAACAAAGGTGTAATGCAGCGGATGAAGGTTAAACATAGCGAAGATGTCATCAAACCGTAGGACGATCATACCCCCGATGGCGCTATCGGCAAAGCCCTTGCCCTCTGGCACCTTGGCCACGAAAACCGGGTATGCCACATCATTCTCGGAGAGATGCCGCTTCTCCAAAGAAAGAACACTGTCATGTAGACACCGCATAGCACCGGTTGCAGCATTGAGCAGATTAGTCGGTAGCATCGGCCTACCCGCCACATGCACCCTCCTCGAGATATCCTTAGGTGAAGGTGGCCCATCCTGAGCACAGATTGTACTCGGTACCGGCTGGCTCGCACCCTTGTTACTCTTTCTTTTCCGTCCCTTCTTCTTCTGCTGTAATGGGATCGAGTTCTGCTCACAGACCGCCTTCTTGAGTGTGTTGGGGCTGACAATATTTCGCACCTCGGCTATCTGAGGCTCGGTGAAGGCGGCAGCTGGAGGCGTCTCCTGAGAACTGAATGGCAAACGACGCTTGTTGCAATTGGGTTTCTCCGCGGTACCAGCTAGATCGCGGTCGTCTTTTTCAGGGTTGGGTTCTTGAGAAGGAGGCCCGAAGAATTCGTCACCGTACCCATGTTTGGCAAAGTACTTATCGACATTGGTAAATGTATCATCGTCGTTGTCGTCGTCGTCCGGATCATGTGCCATATGCATGTTCGGATCCTGTGCCATAGGGATGTCCGGCATGTCCGGTAGCGTTGCGGCGGTCTTGCCATGGCTTGGCGCTGGCACGACTGGCGGTGTTGTCTATGGGGTGGTGTCCCCCACCCAAACGAATCTAGCTCTTTGGCCGTAGGCGCTGAGGGTCATCACATCATCTTCGTCGGCCCCATCGGGTCGAATCAGAGGTAACAACTCGTCGCAGCCTAGTAGCACCCGAACCAGTTCAACCCTATACACTGTGGGTGGCATCGGATTACCGTGGAACACGGGGTTGCCCGGTTGAACGATTCTGCCCTTGGCGACATCGATCAACTTGCCACCCATGAAGTGCATGGAACGTCGATGGCACCCTGGGAAAACATGTAGGGTGTCAGGGATGCCCAGTCAAAGGCAAGGAGATGAAGTCATTGGCCGAGAAGCTTAGTTACCATGATGGCGTCGAGCTCGGCTAATGTCGAGGCACCACCAACGGCAGGCGTGCAACTGACGGAGGGGCCGCTTGCTGCCGAGATGCCGACCGGCGTACACCTGGGTGCATTAAGCTCCAATGCCCGTGCCGGCGTCGGAGACACCAATACCGCCTCCACCGGAGACACCAATGGCACCGCCTGCGCATTGTGCGAGTTGCTGGCCGTGAAGCTGGGAACCGGGGGCGGCCCCTGTTGGCCCCCCGCAATCCATGTCGTCAGCCCCTGAATCAAGGTAGGCATAATGGCGGTGAGCGTCGTTCCCAGTTGTTGTTGCACTTGCTCTTGGACAATCTCCGGAATCCGCGCCACTTGTGCCTTGAGTTCTAGAACCTCGCGCGACTGGCTTTCCGAACTGGTCTTTCTCTCCTTTCGCCCACCAGCGTTATAGTATGATGACCATTTTGTGGACAAGCCTTTGCCGGCCACACGAGCAGCTGACGAAGCTTACTGAGCTTATCCTTCTTTTTCATTACGTTCAATGCCCTATTTAGAGTGTTGTCCCAAGGGGAGCTCTGAGACAACCCCGCGCTACTGCTTTCAGTCTCCTGTGGAAGGAATGTGAACCATTTAGAAATTTGGCTTCACTAATTAGAATGCAACCATATGGAGCTAATTACGCGGGGGTGTATTCCTTACCAGAACACGCTCAAGCGCCCTGGTCTTCAGATCCGTGGTAAGCTCCTTTGTTACCGGGTCCTCCTTGTACCAGGCCCTGACATAGTTCCTGGTCTGCTTGTCACGGTATTTCTCAAAGCGGGGCGGTAGGTCTTGCTCGGCACGCTCCGCGTCCTCTTTGTCCCATATAGGCTCCGCCACTCTGTAACCGTCGGGACCGAGTTGGTGGACCCCTAAGTTCAACTCCTGCATTTCTTTCCCCCACTGACATAATTCCACGGTTGCGCTGCACTCGCACTTGATCTTGAAATCCTTGTAGTCATCTTCGCTGATCGAAGGATTTTTCTCCTTGATCTTCTCATAACTATCACCTTTGTCAATCATTCTCTTCACCGCGCTTGTCCAAGTAGACAGGGTTGTGCTCATCCTCGTGAGTGTAGCACTGTTCATTTTATTCCCTGAGAGGCGTGTGTTTGCAAAGTTAGGAGGGAACTTGTATCATTCGTGCAGCTTCATGAAGAGGAGGCTGCACAAATTCCCTCGGTCCTTATGCCTTAGGTTCTCGGTGTTGATCGAGACAGTGCTCCGAAGAATGCACCTGAGCTGAACCGAGTACCCCTTGACTAATTCTTTGGGCGCCCTTGGATGCCCATCGGAGTTCACTTCAGTAAATTCCTCCTTGGCGGTGCCGAGCACGTTCAGGCGCCGGTGCTTCCGTTGCCTCTTCGGTTGGCTGCCATCATCAGTGGTGGCATCCTCAGTGGCACCATCAGTGGTGTCATCCCCGACGCCACTAGGGGTTGTGTAGTCAGGATCGGTGTCTTCCGCGGCGTCCTCATAGCGGTGAGGTTCTTCCTCCATCTCCTGGGAAAGCTCCCAGAATTGCTTTCCCGAACCGCTGGCCTCATAGTTGTGGGCCATGTTTCACTCTAAATAGGAAAAAAGTTTGGTCAAAAAGTTGGTTATTGTCAAGGAACAAGATCATGGTCTCATCATTTAGGGTTTGTCGACACCGAGGCATCCTAAAAGCTAAGCTTTTATCATTTAGGGTTTGTCGACGCCGAGGCACCCTAAAAGCCAAGGTTTTATAATTTATGGTTTGTCAACACCGAGGCATCCTAAAAGCTAAGCTTTTATCATTTAGGGTTTATCGATGCCGAGGCACCCTAGGTTGACTGATATATATGGGTATCTTCTAATAATATACCCTATCAAGAAAAGGGAAGGAGAATTCTAAGTTGGGCCTAATCACTTAGCTCTATTGCCACCTATGGTCTAATGCAGCAAGAATAAAGGGGCAGTTGATCCTACTTAATTAAGTACTAAGATACCCCGGGCCATGCATTAGTCCCAAGTACCCCATATGTCCTATTTTTAGCAAAGTCATGCTAAAATTCACGGAAAATTTCATCATGACCTTTGTTGAAAATAGGACATATGGAGTACCCGAATTTGCCGGAATGGAAGTTAATCGGCATTCCGGCAAACTCAAGGGCCTCTCGGGGTACCTGCAAAATCATAACGACACGATGGTCGGAGACAAAACCCAGCACTAGCAAAGTTACTGACGTGTAGAGCAAGAATGACTCATTGTGCCAGGGACCAACATAATTAGCACTTAGCAGTACTGGCACCTGGAACCTTGCCTGTAATTTTCCTACGAGGGAAATTGCTCATTGGTTCACCTAGTTTCAGTCCAGTCCATCAGATTACAGTGATTTTGAATGCTCCAGATAACAAACGGAATTTAAGTTCAACAATACTAGAAAGTCTGCACGAAACGAATAACTTGACAACACTGGCCTTCTAAAGTTGGTAGCAACCTAGAGAGTCTCTCTTTAATAGTAGAGAAATGGTTTGATCATTTTACATGCGGCGTTCAGTAAATCAGATAAAAGCTAATTCTGTACCATTTTATACAACTTCTTTGGCAAGCACGTACTTGCAAGTAACAACCTAGAGCAGGATATCCACTACAATTTTTACGACAATAGATTAGATGGTGGCATGGTTCTTCCTCCCGCGTGATGGGCATTGAACAGCTAATACTCAAAAACATACAAGATGCACTACACTCTAAAGCCTCCAAGGCAAGAATTGAATGAACAGTTGCTTATAGGCCTCTACTGATCAACCCATAAAAGGTCAGGTAAAGCTCTATCCCAATACCCCGTGCACACAATGGAATTATGGAACAAGCCCTTAACCTCAAAAGAAAAAGATTTATGTGTAGTTTGTACCAAATTTCAATACTTCCACAACTACTTAATAAATCTAGATTGTTACTTGCAGTAGAAAACTTCAGGTCATCTTCTAGACTAGAACACATGCACACAATATTTCTTCACTAATTGTAGTAGAAAACTTGATCAGAAGGGGAGAGAGGCGAGAGAAGAGGTCACCTTGGCAACAGGGGAACCAAATCCAAAGAAATTGAACTCGCAGTAGCTAATCCATGGCCCTGTTTCTTTACCCAACTCAACCAGATTAGATGGGCGCAATCTGCCTACACAAGCTGCACACACGCACACATGAGATGCGGGAGACGAAGAAGAAAACTAGAAAGGGAAGAAGAGAAGGGGAAGATGGATTCGTACCCTTGTCCAGAAGATGAGGAAGGGGCTCATGTTCCTCTTTTTCTTCTTGAGGAGGAGAGGTTGCAGACTTGAGTCCGGGCGGCGGCCTGGATTGGGGGGAGCGGCCTGCGGCGAGGGATCCGCGCGACAGAGGAGGCGCGGAGGAGGTGGCGAGACGCGTCGGGGTGGGGTCAGAGGGGGAGGAAGGGGAGGATGGGGAGAGGGAGGCGGCGGGGGCACGGGGGCAGCTGTGGCGCAGTGGGTCGGGGCAGCGGCGGCGGCGGCGCAGTGGGTCGGCGTAGTGGGTGGGGGGGGCTGAGAGAGATGTGATCGATTGGGGGAAAGGGGACTGGGGATTTTAGTGGGGAGAAGGGTTAGCAATGGTGCACCCCCTAGCGGTGCGCCATTAGTAATTTTTTTGATAGCAATGGCGCACCTCCAGGCGGTGCGCCATTAGTAATCTTTGTTTTTGGATAGCAATGGCACACCCCCTAGAGGTGTGCAATTAATAATGTTTTTTGGATAGCAATGGCGCCCCCCTAGTGGTGCCCCATTAGTAATTTTTTTTAGGATTTTTTGTTGCCTAGCGGAGGGCCGGCAGCGGCGTCTTGAACCCTAGGTCTCGCTCGAGGGGGGGAGGGGGTGGGTTGTGCGCTCGACCGATTCCGTTCGGGGGAACCGAGCGAGGAGACAGGGGAGGGTGCGGGGGGTCGTCAGCGGCGGTGGAGCGGGGGAGGGTGCGGGGGGTGCTCGGCGGTGAGGGGGGGTCTGGCGAGGGGGGGATAGCGATCGAGATTGAGGGGGATCAAGATCGAGTGTCCTCATGAATATTCAATATTTTTTCATATTGAATATGAAAAAATATCATCAAATTTGAAAAAATATTCATGAATTCAAAAAGTGCCCATGAATTAAATTTAAAAATATTCATGAGTTCAAAAAATATTAACAAATTCAATACTTTTTGTGAATTAGAAATTCAATACCATAATAAACATAAATAAATATTCATGATGACACTAGAATAGAAGAAATATCATTTCAATATGTCAAAATACAATCGAGAAATGAAGGCTACAATTTAAATACAATCGATCTTAGATAGCTATTTGCACAATCTCCTTGCCCTTATTTTTCGTAAATGGAGTTCTTCTCTTGAACGGGCATCCTTTAGGTAGGGTGGTCCTACTTCTTCTTGTGGTGTATGCTGGTACTTCATTGTCATTGTCATGTCCCATCTTCGGGTCGCCGTACTTGTCGAAGTCTTGCTCATTGGCGACTCCATACATTCCGATGATCTTCCTTTTGCCTCTCCTCACGACAACACGACTGGCTTTGACGGGTCAGTAATGAAGAAGCATTGGTCCACTTGGGAAGCCAGTACCCACGGCTCATTTTTCGCGGTGACGTTTGCGCCCGCGGTCTTGGATTTGGCTTCGGGTATAACCATGGTGGTGAAATATCGGTCTTCTTTTATGACGCTCTTGGCCCATCTGACACGAAACATCGGGACCTTCTCTCCAGTGTAGCTCAGCTCCCAGATCTCCTGGATCCTTCAGTAGTATCTGTCCTTGTCGTTACCGGTGTAGAATTCCATCGTTACCCCGGAGTTGTGATAACCATCGCTCTTCATGTCCTTTCCCTCGGTGTAGAATGTGTAGCCGTTGATATCGTACACCTCATACGTCATCAGGTTGTGCTCGGCGCCCTATGACAAGGCGAATATGAGTTGTTCTTCCGCGGAAGAATCCTCATGTAAAGGGTTCGACAGAAGCTTCTGCTTTGATTATATCTCCGTCCATCCTCTGTTGGCCTCGGTCATTGTACATCTTTTCAATAAAGGTTTTGTGCTCTACCACCCAAGGATCGACCATGTATATGTGTTGTAGCGCGACTAGGTTTGCTCTTTCAAAGTCGGCGAGTCAACCCTCGAAGTCGACATGCATTTTGCGGCGACCCTCATGGTGACTCCATCCAGCGACCTGCCGAGGTGCCTGTTGACGGGCAGACCAATGAGGTTCTCGATGCCTAGATAATTCGTGCAGTTGGAGATGCACTCTTCGGTCAGAAAGCCCTTGGCTATGCTTCCCTCTGGACGTGACATGTTGCGAATGTATCCTTTGATGACACCATTCATCCTTTCGAACGGCATCATGCTGTGCAGGAATGTCAGCCCGAGTTGGATGATATCCTCCACGATATGGACCAGCAGATGCACCATAACATTGAAGAATGCAGGCGGGAAGTACATCTCAAGCTCGCATAGTATCAGCACGATCTCTTCTTGTAGCCTTCTGAATTGCCTCACGCCAACCGACTTCCGAGAGATGACGTCGAAAAAGTTGCATAGGCCAAATAGCGTTTCACGGACGTGAGCGTCCATGATCCCACAGATTGCAACTAGAAGTATCTGCGTCATCAGCACGCGACAGTCGTGAGACTTCATCCCGCTGAACTTCTGCTTCGCTGAGTCTAGGTATCTGCTTATCTTCCCCATGTAACCGTAAGGAAGTTTTACTCCTACGAGGCAGGTGAAAAACTGATCGATCTCTTCCTAACTTAGAGTGAAGCACACGGGAGGGAAATCATTTCTGGTCTTCTTGGCCTTTTTGCCTTTGCGAAGACTTTCCGTGTCCTGCTTCGCCTCATCATCATCATCATCATTAGCGTGAAGCTCCTCCCTGATGCCCATTGATTTCAAGTCTGCCCTTACTTTTGGCCCATCTTTGGTCCTCTCTGGCATGTTGAGCAGGGTACCAAGCAGACTCTCGCACACGTTCTTCATGATATGCATGACATCAAGGCTTTGAGGCACACGGTGGATCTTCCAGTACGGCAAGTCCTAGAAAACAGACCTCGTTTTCCATACCTTCAGCAGCGGCTCTGGCGCCTTTCGCTTCTTTCCCGGCTCTGGCGCCTTTTGCTTCTTTCCCGGTAGTGGGCAATCTTTCCAATTTTTCAACAGCTCGTCTATTTCCTCGCCGCTCCTCGTACGCGGGCGTCTTCGGGGTTCGGTTTCACCATCGAACAGATCCTTGCGTTTTCTCCACGGGTCATCATCGCGAAGCCACCTTCGATGTCCCATGAACACAGTTTTTGAAGACCCGAGATCTCTATCTAGCTGGCGATACATTGTGTCATCCATGCACCTGACGCATCCAGAAAATCCGTGGACCACCTGCCCCGCGACATATCCGTAACCGAGATAGTCCTGCACTGTCGTGAGCAGTGCGGCTCTCATAGGGAAATATTCTTTCTCTGCGGCGTCCCACATATTGGCTGGCGTTTTCCACAGCGTGTCTAGCTCCTCTTTCAGCAGCCCCAGATACAGATTGATGTCGTTCCCTGGTTGTTTCGGCCCTTCAATTAGCATACTCATGTGAACGTACTTCCTCTTCATGCACAACCAGGGGGGAAGGTTGTACATCCACACAAACACATGCCAGGTGCTATGTGTGCTTCTCTGGCTGCCAAACGGATTGACTCCATCGGTGCTCGCGCCCAAAACGATGTTCCTTGGATCGTTCCCAAATTCTGGGTATTCGAAGTTCAACGCTTGCCACTCGCTCTCCATCCTTAGGGTGACTCGACATCTTCTCTTTTTTATTTATCTCCGGATCATTTGCATCATCTTCTCGCTTCTTCTCCTCCCTATCCGTGTGCCAATGCAGGAGCTTTTCTACCTTAGGGTTCGCGAAATACCGCTGCAGACGAGGAGTGATCGAAAAGTACCACACCACTTTTCAAGGAGCTTTTTTCCTCTTCTTGTATCAAGTGACGCCGCACACCGGACATATGGTAGACTCTGCGTGCTCGTCCCGATAAATGATGCAATTGTTCATGCACACATGGTATTTCACGTGCGGTAACTCCAGAGGACACATGATTTTCTTTGCCTCCTCGAAACTGGTCGGGCACTTGTTCCCCTCGGGAAGACGTTCATGCCAGAATGACATGTTCTCGTCGAAGCATGCGTCGGTCATTTTGTGTTTTACCTTCATTTCCAGAGCCATCAGCGTTACTTTCAGGCGGGTATCCTCGGGCCTGCATCCTTCATACAATGGAGTAACCACATCTATCTCCAGTTGATCCATCTTGGCTTTCTCTCGGGCGGCACCTCTTGCGTTATCCGTCTGCTTGAGAAGCAGCTCTTGAATATGAGGGTCCTGCACCCAGCCCATCGATGGTCCATCGTTGTCTGCTCCGGCATCTTCATCTTCATGATCATGTCCTTCATCTTGATCTTCCTCATCATCATGTTCGGCATCTTCTACATGATGACTGTGTACAACATCACCGTCGTGATCATGTCCTAGAGATTCTTAGTCTTCTCGCCCGCCCTCGCCGTGGTGGTTGTCTTGCTGCCCTTCCTCATTTCTTACCCGAACCCCATGGACAACTTCATAGTCATCTTCATCACCTTGCCACCGATAGCCATCCATGAAACCACGCAAGAGCAGGTGGTCCCGCACCTGCCCGGAATCCGGATCCGCAATAAGGCTCTTCAGCTTGCATCTTCGACACGGACATCTTATCTCCGTCTCGTTCTTTTGAAGCATCTCGGCCTTCGCGGAGCTCAAAAACTTATTCACGATTCCTTCGGTCATCGTGCGGACCATGGTCTCCCGCGGGGTAGAGCAAAACGATATTTTAGAACCAAGAAAAAATTTGGCATGACTTTCCCTAAAAATAGGACCAAAAAGAATGCATAGTGCCAAAATTCTCGCTGAAACAAAAATGAATCAACATTCCGGCAAAATATTGGGAACTACGCATTTCAAATACCAGTACCTTCAAACACAAACATATATGCAACACCATAAACATATGCAACACCACAAACATACATAGATCTAGTTAGGCCATAAAAAGTGCATGTGCACGTTGTTGGAGGGAGAAAAAGTAGATCTACAACATAAAGAAATCTTTCCCCTTACTTACCTATCAAAAAAAGTAATTTAATCACTTAATTTGGATGAATCTATGGTGCAAATGAGATGAGGAGGAGGAGGCAGTCGAGACAATCTTGGAGGAGGAGGTGGAGAGAATGAAGTGGGGAAAGTGAATGTGTAGGTGGCTGTCCAAAATATCTAGCTGGTCCCAGGTTACTAATGGCACACCACCTACAAATGCGCCATTAGTAGTTTTGCAAAAAAAATGATAGTAGTGGCACACGGGGCAAGTGATGCGCCATTACTAGTTAAAACTAGTAATGGCGCACTGTGCCCTGGTGCGCCATTAGTATTTTTGGAAAAATAAAAAATATATGTTAGTAGTGGCGCACCATGGGCGTGGTGCGCCATTAGTGTCTATCACACTAATGGCGCACCAACACGTGGTGCGCCACTGCTATATAGTAGTGGCGCACCACATGTCTGGTGCGCCATTAGTGTCCATATTATCTATAGCCCTTTTCCTAGTAGTGACACAACCAACTTTCTGTTTTTTTATAAGTGAACTAATGGAAAACTTAATGGTGCACTTCTGTATTTTATTCAAGGTGAACTGATGCACTTGCAAAGTTAACTTATTCTGTTCCTTTTTCATACTGAACTGATGCATGTTCACAAAATGAAAAGATTAAAGGTGTGAACATTTAGTACATTTGTACCTTTGCTAGTGCCGCACTAGAATTAACATAACTAGATGATACCCCGCGCGTTGCTACGGAAACTTGTGCTGCTATAAGGAGGGGGTTTATCGAGTAAAAAGAAGTGAGACCACTAAAGGGGTGTATAAATAAATATATGTTTGTTTGAACCTTTGATAGAATTATATGAGGAGTCAGAAAAATTACTATAAGGTTTTAGGGCATTGGTTCGTCGTATTAAAATTAATTATCAACTAATATCATTCTGGCCTTTATGGTCATTCCTTGTGTAAGATCCAAATAGAGTGTTTAAAAAGAAGATAAAAAATAGTTGGGCGCCACTTTAATGGACTCTTATGATTACAAAATGGCAACCAATGGACTCTCTTTATCTGATAATGTTCATGGTCGAATAAACGGGCAAGATAAACCAAGTCATGAACGGCTTATTGATTTGAGACGACCAATCCATATATTCCTGAAACCAATCAATAGTAACTTGCTCGCAGGAAACAATCCATAGATCTATTGTCTTCAGTATTGGACATCACATGTAGGTAAACAACCTAACATGGTACTCGATTCAGAAAAAAGTGACGGGCCTTTTTTCACCTAGGAAGTATTCTAGCATGGTACATGATACTTACCAAATTAACTTGTTCGCAACTGATTTTGATGCAAATATAAGAGGACAATGGCATATTTTCAACACAATAATTAGTACAAAAAGCTGCAAAACAAATGTTTCTGTGATGTGCCATATATGAACTCAATATGCCATCCTAGTAGTATTTTTGCAAAAGAAAGAGAACATCATGTCCCTGAATATGCAGATACAAATAGTAACCTGGTACGTAAACATATATAAATTAGTAGCCTAAAAATAGATAGATGATAATTAATAACTGAAATCAGTTATATATATTCACGTGCACTTCAGTTCATTTAAGGGAATCCTACAGAATAGGTGAGCAAAGACATACCAAGATTCAGGTTGGACATGATGGATGATAGGATGATTTTCCTTTGCAAGCACTCCTGTACAGTTCCGCGGGATAATCTCATATATGTTCCACCTGAAGATAGTGAAGAGACAACCGTGCTTACTAATAAAAACAATACCAATAAACATCATCAAGACTGAAGCAGTAGTGTCTTCGACTTTCCATTGAAACCAAACTAAGACCTATGATTAATCTTTAATAATGCAAAAAAGAGGACAGAGAATGGAGAACCTGTCACCAATTCACCACAAATCGAGCCATTGCCTGTCGGCCACCCATTTTCCCGAAGAATGGTGTTTGAGGCGTGGACAACCCTGCCAAAGTTTCGTCTGAGGTGCGATAGAGCACGCCTTCACCCACAACCATGGGGAACAACCCAGGAGGAGGCATCACACTGGAAGAGGAAATACTCGCTGTGGTGGTACGAAATAACAACAAGTTGAGTTGCATCTTTTATCAATCTGGTGCCAGAAGTGGGGAAATAAGAGCGCTAGGAGGAGGGAGGCCCTCCTCGATGCTGCCCCGCGGCGGCGCTGTACGGAGCCGCTTGATGGGTCGCTCTCCTCTGTGTGTCCTACACAGGCAGGAAAGGAGAGACCATCAGACCATCATCACTTCGTCGTTGGATCGGATCTCCCCTTTTCTTGTTTGCTTTTGGTGGAGTGGATGATTGACAAGAAGGACAAACTACACGTGAGATTTATCTTCCATCAGAGTGCATGTGAATTTGGCCACTGTACTTCGGAATGGATAGACAATGGACAGTAGATCACACAAGGGGATTAATAGCCAAGGAAACTACCGGAGAACGAAGAGACGGAGAAGGGAATTAATAGCTGAGCAAACTGCCGGAGAATTAAGAGACGGAGAAGGAACACACAGAAATATTAATCTAGTGGGGAGATGAAAAGAATAGGCCTTACTACGGTTAGAAAACTTGGTCTTCATTATCGATCAATTCACGCCCGAGGAGGTGCTGTACATGGGGAATGCATGAGTGTGACGTGGTTCATTGCTGATGTGTACATGTTGCATGTCAATATAGGATGATGTGACACATTGCTGATGTGGATAGTGTGCATGGTGAGAGAATAGGGAGTAGTGGGGAGCAACTTCTTAAGAATGTTAGATAAGTTAAGCTATCAGTACTGATGAAATCTTCACCACAAAGGAAACCCATATGAATGACCACTTGCATAATTTAGCAAAATTGAACATCATGTCTACTGTTGTTTTTGCAGAATGGACTTTGTGTTTCTTATGTACTTCAATAGTTAAAGGTTTTGAAAATTGCCACTGTCACATTCTCTATACTTGAACTCTTGTTAGACTAGGCATCTCCATTTCACAGAGAACACCATAAAATTCCACTCATTTTGTCAATATGGTAGGAAATTTCACATACTAGGAGCAGTAACATCACATGAGATAGAGTAATAGAAAGAGAGAGAGAGCACATGATAGCAGTAGCCTGTGCATGTTTATGGGGGACTCTTGTCCATGAGAAGCGCTGACGGCATGAGACGAAGGCCTGTCGGAGGCCAGTCTAACTCGAGGATAACAGGCCCGGCTGTTCGAAGGACGAAGCGCTGCAGTTCAAGTTAGCACCGGAGGAGCAGCTGGTGGAGAATCTCGAAGACGTCGCCGCGTCTCCACAACGATGGTGCAGTCGGAGGTGCGCCATCCAGGGCGTCATGCCACAGCAAGGAAATGGGGACAGTCGGCGGTGGTAGTGGGGGTAGATGGGGCTCTCGATGGCGCGTTGGGGGAGGGCGCAGTGGTGTCGCCCTCAGAGATAGAGCAGTCGGCTATGCGCCGGGGGAGGGGTCAACCGATGGCACGCTGGGGCATAGCAGACGGTCGAATTGGGCATATTGGGTGCAGCACATGTACCTCAGGAATGGAAGGGAAGTCAGGAGCAGGGGTGAATGGCTGAGGGTGGCAGTGGTGAATTGCCCGGGCTAGTGGCGGTGAACGGTCTATGCTGGATGTTGTCCTCCTCGGGGCAGAGGGGGCTAAGGAGGAGGCCAACCTGTAAACACGGGAAGGCCATGATGTGGTAGCACCACTGCGTCCACAACGCCGTTGAGGTGAGCAGCGAGCCATGGAGCGATGAAATGAGGCGCGCCACCGTCGACAGCGCATGGCGGCCGGGGGGTGGGAGGCGCGCGACGGCTTGGAGGTGGGAGGTGCGCGGCGGCTGGGGGAGGGAGGTTGGCGATGGGCGAGGGGTAGAAGGCATGCGGCGGCTGGGAGGTGGGAGGTGGGAGGCGGGTCGTGCGGGTGGGGAGGGTTTGGTCCGGGCGGGGACGACGATGGACGAAAGGCGGAAGGTGGGTGTACCTGTTCGATCGCTCATATAGAGGCGAGAGTTTCTAGTATCTGTCCTCCCCGGGCAGTTCATATATATATATATATATATATATATATATATATATATATATATATATACTACTATCAGATGTAGTTACACCCATTTTTTATATACTAGCATGTGATAGTATATACTCTACTTTATTATTTTTAGTATGTTCATATACTATATCTAAGATACTCCAAAGTGAGCTTTATATAAAAAATAGCAAGTGAGCTCATAATTTTATTATATTTGTGAAATACGTACATATTTATACGTAAAATGGAGTATGCATAAAATATGATACATACTATCAAAAAAGTAGTCCCTTTATCTCACAATATAAAAGCGTTTTGGAAGCTATGTTAGCTTGCAAAATGCTCTTATATTGTGGAACGGAGGGAGTAATATATATACTACCTAAAAATTTTATATATACTACATACTACACGTACATACTCTCCGATATGATAGATACTACCTGAAACGTACGGAACAAAAGTGGAAGTAACCACACCCAGTAGTAGGTAAAGATAAAAATAAGAATTAAATAAAAATAAAGATAGATATTATAAGACAGAGGAAGTAAAAGGCATCGTGCCTGAAGGATTTGAGAAGATTGGATGGGTTTCGGAGACGGAACCGACCCATGATTTTCCACTTTCGTGATAAAAACCAAACACACCGCTACACCGGGCAGCCGAATACATGGGGATTCGAGGAGATACGCAACGAAGGCCGAAAACGCTTCCCAGCAGCTTGTCGAGGGGATTTACAGGCGAACATCGTCGAAAAAAGCCTCGGCATCTTCGATCTCCCGGACGTCGTGGAGGCGTGGTAGAGGCGTCAACCGTCCGCCCCGGAACCCTCCCTCGCGTCAAATCCCTTCCAGTCCGGACACCTCCAGCCGGCCGCCCTAGTCTTTTTTGAGAAAGAGAGCGAATTTTGTACTAGTTGCTCCTGCTGGTTGGGTTCTGTTGTGATAATTTTATATACAGATAGCATTCCTTGATGAAGTGCTATTTGCTGCTGGTGGTTGCTATTTGCTGCTAGTTAATTCCATACTGAGAGAGCATTGCTTGTTGATCGTGTTGTAATATACATAGAGTTGCTGCTAGTTAATTTTTCAGTGCTGCTACTTATTTGATTGCCGCTGCTTGCTACTTATTTGCTGGCAGATGGATGGAGATGAAAGTTTTGAGGAGATGCAAGTGTTGGATATGCTCATGAATTCGCCGTTGTCTTCATCTGGCGACGACGAACTCATTCTTGCAGCATCCTTGGAGCATGAGGAGGAAGAGAAGGTGAATAATCGACGCCATGGCGATTCCAAAATCGGGTGTCAGACAGTGGATTGCGGAAGAGGTGCTGGATTTCTGTGGGATGACTACTTCAAGCAAAAGCCTATCTTTCCTGAAAAATATTTTCGCCAAAGGTTGGTAATTAGCACATTGTTCTTTGTTTGCCTATTTTCCATCTCCCTATCTCATTTATGTTTTTCCGCGCAGGTTTAGAATGTCCCGGAGTTTATTTTATCGCATAGGTGAAGCTATAGTTGAGCATGATCATGATGGTTATTTTAAGCAAAAAGGAAATGCTAGTGGTGCTCCTGGTTCGCAGCCTCTTCAGAAGATGATCGTGGCAATGCGGCTGCTAACTGATGGATATGCAGCTGATGCTGCGGATGAGTACGGCCGGTCTGCAAAAACTACTGATGTAAAAGCTTGCAAAAAGTTTGTGATAGCTATTTGTCAAATCTTTGGGGATGAGTCCTTGAGATCTCCAAATGAAGAAGATAGTGCAGGATTACTTGCAATCTGGCAACCTGTACGGCTGTCAAAAGCAAAACCAACGACTTTCCAGTACCCTCCATTTTTGGGGATTTCTTGTGCTTCAGAGTCCCCATCTCTGTCACAGGTTTGTCTTTGAGATCTGACCCAATCCGTGATTTCCGCCTCTCCCTTCTGTATTCTCTCAGCCCCTTTTATTTAGGAAGGAGCATGGGAGGGACTCATGAATACTCTATTGGTTTTGTCCATTCCTCGGTTGGTGATGAGCTACCCCAAGATGCCATCTGTAAGTCGACCTCAATCTTGCGCTCGACCATTTAGCCATTTACTCCCTCCGTTCGGAATTACTTGTCACAGAAATGGATGTATCTAGACGTATTTTAGTTCTAGATACATCCATATCTGAGACAAGTAATTCCGAACGGAGGGAGTAGCATAGAAAGATGCAATTTTTAAGCCGGGCCATGGGAGTGTGTGGTCATTGCGGGGAGCAGAGTTCAGATTTGTTAGATTTTAGTGACATGACTGTTCTTTCACTATTTGTTTGCTTAAAGATTTCATTTTTCTTCTTAAAGATTTCATTTTTCTTAAGGATTGCACAAAAGATGAAGTTTTGTTTCCTTGCTTTGCACAGTATGTTGGCATCACACCGGCTGCTTCTTTGTGAGTAGATATTTGTTTCTTTGCGCGCAATTTTCTTGGCCAAGTCGCATAACTTTCCACTTGGTTTTCCAGTTTTATTTATATAATTTCTTTCGTCACAAAAGATTCATTGTCCTAGTCCGACCAATATATGTGTTGGATCTTTGTTTGTTTTGCTATATGTACATGACCTGCAGACCAGCACATAATATGAGGTATTTTTATTTACAATGGCAGGCTCTTATGCAAGGTCCAGTTGGTCGGACCTTCCCATGGATCTCCTCCTCAGAATCCTCCAACACCTCCAGCTCCAGGAATGCCTTGCTTTTGCGTTAGTCTGCACATCATGGAGCTAGGCTGCGGCTGCTGCTGGCGTCCCATGTTCTTGAAGACCGTGGCTCATGTCTTGGACCCACCTTGTTGAGGAGAGTCAACCCAAGATCAACTCGAGCTCGACTGTGACCTGCAAGTTCCGCCATCTACTGGACGTCAACAAGTCTTATGATGTTGATTTTCCCAAGGGTTGTTTTGTTGCATGTGTTGGAGCTTCTCATGGATGGCTGGTTCTGGTAAATGAACTCTCCAATCTACTTCTCTTCAACCCCTTTACCTCGGACATGGTCTCTTTACCACCAATTACCGATTTCTCATTCGTGGAGGCAATATGTGATAATCAAGGAAACATAGAAGGTTATTGTCTTTTTAAGATGAATTCTATGATGCAAAAGATCTGGCAACATGGTTCTTCCAGAAGGCAGTTTTGTCCTGTACTCCATCCAAAGGGGGCAACTACATTGTCATGATCATTCATTATGATAGCAATTGGCTCTCTTTTGTTAGGGCAGGAGAGGGCAAGTGGCAAGTGGTCTCAACTTCAGCTAGAAGGGTACAAAATCGGTATGCAGACTGTGCATACCATAATGGGAGTTTTTACACTGTGACATACCATGGAATAGTAGAGAAATATTATCTTGATGGACCGAATGGACCAACAAAGGAGGCGATTATTGCACATAGTACCTATTCAAGTGTTCTTACTAGGCACTTGGTGTCTACACCATGGGGTGATCTCTTGCAAGTCCGGGCCATTTCTGCAAATCGTGTGGATCGTGTGAGATTTCAAATTGCCAAGGTTCATCCTGAAGGATACAAGAAGGTATCACCGGACGACTTGGTAGAGCATGCAATATTCGTTGGACTGAATCACTCGGCATGTTTACCCTCGAAGAATTTCCCAGGTTTAAGACCTCAATGTATCTATTTCTCATCTCCTTGGATGACAGCGACATTTGATTTGGTTGCCCGTTGTCGTGGATGGGGAGGTGTAAGGTCATATGACATAGAAAGAAGAGTCTTTGAGCATGCTTTTCCCTTCGTAGGGATGCCTAAAAGTTGGAGAATGCATGTTCCTTCAGAGATATGGATCACACCGAATATATAATACTTGGGGCCAGTGTGTCTTCGGAAGCTCGTATGTGTCATAAATAAATGCGAATTGCTAAGATTTAGTACACTAAAGATTTACTTAATCCTCTGGGCGCTCCTGGTGCATAGTTTCTTATCGTTGTTTATTAATGCAAGATAGATTTATGGATATAGCTTTCTCAATAATGATGGTGTAAGTGTTTTATCTGAATGGTTTTTCATTTACGGTACTAAGTTTCGGGATGCATACTAGCATTGTGATGTTGTTACCTGTTTGTGACGTGTACTAACCTGATATATGTTTTGTTAACGTGCGTGAAGATGAATACGTGCACGTGGAATTGGGTGACACTTGTGCACATAATTGAACGGCCGTACAATTTTTTTTTGAGGAAGCATGCTTTTATTCAAGTCGCAAAATAGTACAAAGTTTTTGATATGTACAAGCACACCCTAAAACACGCACAAAAAACTAGAATAACAAAGAGCAACCTAAAACAACCAGTAAAACACGAAGATCTTCGAAGGTAAACCTTGCGAGAAGACCCATGCAACACAAACATCTATAGTTAGATTTAAGCAGGTCATCATCTTCAACCATGGTATAATCACCATTATGCTGCTCCCCCTTTTCTTCGCTTCCGCGCCGAAAAGACGAGAACATACATATGCATCTAACACACCTGCATCAACCTTCGCCATATCTGGTTTTGAGTACCGATGTATGTGTCCCTTCCATATGGAAGAGAAATAGGATCTGGTTCCGGTGCCACGGTCGGACCAACTGCCCGGCAAAGTAGGATATCCCTCCAGCAGTAGCACAAAGGAGGAAGAAATGCAGCATGAAACCATACCGACGCTGAGGTAGAAGAATCTCTGTCTCCACACAACCACCACCCATCTGAGGACCAACCTGGCCAGTGCCGGTCGACCTCTAGACAACGTAGCCCGCGATCTCGACGAGATCCGGGACCCCCACCCCGCTGGCTCCTAGACGAAGGCAAGAGTCCTGCCTGACCGCGAACGGGGCCGAAGAAAACTTACTCAATCGCGACGCCCCGCGACGGTCTGGGCAGCGACTCCCTCAACCCTAACGCTACTGAGAACCAATCAAGGCACAAATCCAAGGTCCCCCTCCCTCCTGCCGCTGGAGCGGGTGACGTAGGGAGGGGGAACCAGCAGCGGCGTCGGTGGCTCGCAAAGGGCACCTGCTGTCGCCTACTTTCTGCCTCGCTACGATCCGATATTTTCGGAGGCAGTTCTCTCGTTCCTGCTTACCGCACCTTGAACAACCATACATACTATATCCAATAGTGGTTTCAAACTGGAGTGGTTTCGCGCGGGTCACAAGACTTTCACACACACACACACACACACACACACACACACACACACACATATATATATATACACACTATTTTGATCACGGGATCAGAATAATATTCTAATCACAATCTGAACTACCTGAGTAACGCGCCTGAACTTCCCTCTGTACGAACCCGACCTTCGGGCTATCTTCGCAACCGTTCCCCCCCCCCCCCGCGCGAATTACTCTGTTTAGTCGTGTTATATATGATGTTAGTGTAATCTAGGTACGTTTTTTGCAACTAAATACCGGTTTTAAATAGGAATCTCGCTCGTTGGTGGATTTTTCTCTCGAGTAGTGATGAAATTGCGTTTTTTACAATTTTACTGCCTGAGTTGTTTGACCTGAACTTCTCCTAGTGCTAGGTTGAACTTCTGCCAACATTGCCCAAACGTGGCTTGCGATATACCGTTGGAAAGCTATGGACACCAGTATCATGATCCAAGTTAAATTTTTGACAAAATGTAAGCGGTTTAAGATCAATTTTGAAAACTGTTTTTCCCTCATACAAAAAACGTGAGTCGTATTTTTGATCACATTTTTAAACCATTTATCGGAATGAGGCAAATAATATGGCGTTGGAAAGCTGCTGCAAAACCGCTATTTCCACATGTTGAAAGTTTTCTCTAATTCCCTATGGATAAAGAGTAATTTTGAAAATCGTAGAATTTCGTAAACAGAACAACCGAGTTCGTATTTTCGATGCCATTTCTAAACGGCTAATCCAACTGAGGCAAATAATATGGCGTTGGAAAGCTTATGAAAATGCGCTACTTTTTCATGTTAAAAGTTTTTTTCTAATTTTGAACGGTTTAAAAGTAATTTAGAAAACGATACAAGTTCCACCGAGTTCGTATTTTCGAGCTAATTTTTTAACCGTACGTCCGAATGCAGCAAATGATATGGCATTGGAAAGCTTGAACAAATGCGAAACGTTTTTGTACATATTATTTCTCCCAATTCCTTACTGTTTTAAGTCAAATTTGAAAATGGCTAAAAACACATTTTCCTCGTAATTTCTACCAACTTTATCAGAATGAGGCAAATAATATACCGCTGAAAAGCTACGGAAAATGCGAAACTTTTCCATGTTGATGGTTTTCTATGATTCCTAGCCGTTTTCATGTAATTTATAAAACAACGAGATCATTCGTTCTGCCTTTATCACGAAACAGATTCTTCGAAAATGCACCGCATGAAGAATCTGAACTTCTCGGGGCGTGTACCTGAACTTCACTCTGTTTTTCACGTGATTTTTTTGCTCGTAGCTCTCCATCCACCCACCGGAATTGAGCAAGTGATATACCAGTGGAAAGCTGCTGTAAGCACACATCTTTCCTGTGTTGATCATTTTTTCATACCCGCGATAATTTTAAAAGTTTTTCATCTAAAATTCATTTAGTGTAGTAGTTAAACTTCCTGCTGTTTTCACGTTGAACTTCTATGACGTATTTTTTTGTAATTTTTGTCATCCATTCGTTAGTGTTACACAAATGATTTTCCTTTTGTACAAACCTGTCACACCCTCGATGCGACTATAGCTCCCACGTGTCGAGGCACGACTTAGAGACATAATCGCATTGAAGGCATATGTCGCAAGTTAGGCAATCTTCACAACATCTCATGTAATATGAATAATAAAGGGGAGATAACATAGTTGGCTTACACTCGCCACGTCAATCAAGTACATAAATAACATTACATCATCCAAACACTCATGGCCCGACTACGGCACCAAAATAAAAGAGAACCCAACATGCGACACGGTCCCAATCGCCCCCAACTGGGCACCACTACTGATCATCAGGAAAGGAAACATAATAACGTTGAGAGTCTTCGTTGAACTCCCACTTGAGCTCATACGCGTCTCCTGAAGCGGAATCATCAGGCCCTGCATCTGGTGTAATAGTAATCTGTGAGCCACAGGGACTCAGCAATCTCGCACCCTCGCGATCAGGACTATTTAAGCTTGTAGGTAAGTCAGGGTAAAAAATATGTGGAGCTGCAGCAAACGACTAGCAAGTATGGTGGCTAACTTATTCGCAAAAGAGAGCGAGAAGAGGAGGCAAAGCGCGAGCGAGAAACTAGAGAGCAACCTGCGCAAACATTAGTCCAACACCGTGTCCACTTCCCGGACTCCACCGAGAAGAGGCCATCACGGTAACACACTCAGTTGATTCATTTTAATTAATTAAGGTTCAAGTTATCTACAACCGGACATTAACAAATTCCCATCTGCCCATAACCGCGGGCACGGCTTTCGAAAGTTCAAATCCCTGCAGGGGAGTCCCAACTTAGCCCATGACAAGCTCTCACGGTCAACGAAGGAATAGACCTCCTCCCAAGACATTCCGATCAGACTCGGTATCTCGGTTACTCAAGACACTTTGACAGGTTAAAACAAGACCAGCAACACCGCCCGAATGTGCCATCAAATCCCGATAAGAGCTGCACATATCTCGTTCTCAGGGCACACTCAGATGAGACATCCTACGAGTAAAACCAACCCTCAAGTTGCCCCGAGGTGGCCCCGCAATCTACTTGGTCGGACCAACACTCAGAGGAGCACTGGCCCGGGGGGGGGGGGGGGTTAAAATAAGATGACCCTCGGGCTCCGAAAACCCAGGGGAAAAGAGGCTAGGTGGCAAATGGTAAAACCAAGGTTGGGCATTGCTGGAAAAGCTTTAATCAAGGCGAAATATCAAGGGGTTCTCATTATAACCCAACCGCGTAAGGAACGCAAAATCCGGGAACATAACACCGATATGACGGAAACTAGGGCGGCAAGAGTGGAACAAAACACTAGGCGAGAGGCCGAGCCTTCCACCCTTTACCAAGTATATAGATGCATTAAGATAACATAGCAATATAATGATATCCCAACAAGTAAATAAATGTTCCAACAAGGAACGGCCTTCAATCTTCACCTGCAACTAGCAACGCTATAAGAGGGGCTGAGCAAAGCGGTAACATAGCCAATCAACGGTTTGTTAGGACAAAGGTGGGTTAGAGGTTTGGCATGGCAATTTGAGAGGCTTGAAAGCAAGTGGTAGGCATCGTAGCAATGGCATAGCAAAAGAGCGAGCAAACTAGCATAGCAAAGATAGTAGTGATTTCGAGGGTATGATCATCTTGCCTGCACAGTTGTCAGAGTTGACTGGATCCTCGAAAGCAAACTCAACGGGCTCCTCGTTAGCGAACTCGTCTCCCGGCTCTACCCAAACAAGACAAACAAGCAACAAGGACACAATCAACCACGTGCAAACTCAAACAACACAATGCAAAGATGATATGCTATGCGGGATGCGATGCGGGATGCAAAAAGCAAGATATGACAGGAAATGCATGAACCTGGCCTCAACTTGGAATTCCAAGTGTGCCACTGGAAAGATGAGATGAAATCGCTTGAAAACGATATAAAGAACTCTGGAATCGGAGTTACGGTTTGAAAATGGCAAGCGATTCAAAAATGACACCGGTCTACGATTTACAGCAAGTAGGCATCTAACTGCAATGAGATGAACATGCTACAGCACCCAAACAAGACAACAAAATACATGGCAGGGATGCACACAAGATGCTTAACAAAAGTCTAGCACTGAGCTACGGCCAATTCATCCATTAACAGGTTCAAACAAGCATGGCAAAAATGCATATGGCAAACAGATCTCAGACTTAGTGAAATCAACACTTGTCTGGAATTTCAGATCAGGTAGCCCCCTTCGGAGCAACAAAACTACATGCTACAGGATCTGAACATGGCAAAGTAAAACATGGCATGGAGCTACTCAAAGAGCGTAACAAAAGTCCCTTAGTGACCTTGAGCCAAAAGGGATCAGAAAATACAATTTCAAGCATGTGAACATAGCAAAAACATAATCAGTTTTCATACTTAATGAAAACTGACACATGCTGAAATATAACTCAAGTAGGCATGTGTACGAGCTCGATGCACTCACTACGGTGCAAGTCATGGAAAGACAAGCATACACCCATCAAGAAGGCACAAAACACAAGCTGGACATGGCAAGAACAATAGCATAGCATGCACGGATCAACTACAACATCACCGGCAAAATTGCAAACAAGTTGACAATCTGCCCAGATTCACAAAGTAGCAAAACTAGAGCTCGATTGACTCAAGCTAGGGTGCTCCATAATTGCAAACAAAGACATGGATGGATAGAGCACTACAATATTAACAAAACATCCTTACTGATTATCCTCAAAAGAGGCACGGATCACTAGGAAACAACACGAACATATGGCCTCATGAGATAAACAGCTCCAGGACTTTGTGAAATTACTGTCCCTGAAAACAGAATTAGCAAGTGCACCACTTTGCAAGCTTGCACAAGTCACCACACACATCATAAAAATATATGGGTTGCACCTCTGGAAAGATGACAAAACCCTTAACAAAACACATGTAGAGCATCAGGGAATAGCATGCACACATTAATCATGGCAAAAATGACAAAAACCTAAATGGAGTAGCAGATCTGACAATTATCTCAAGTAGCCCTCTTCTAACAGCATTTCGGGCATCAAGATGAACTCAAATGAAAATGATGCAATGGAATGAAATGATTTACTCTTTGAGATGAACATTTTGATTTGCTATATGCATGAATTGGAGCTACGGATGCGAAGTTACGGAGCTACGAACATGAGCACTTGGACTGAAAATTTCGGGACTTAGAAGAATAAAAACACCTCCGGATCTAGGGTTAGACCCGGCATGCGAACCGAGGTTGCATCCGGGCTCGCCGGAGTTCCCTGTATGCCGGAGCTCGCCGGAGGAAGGAGGAGGCCGGCCCGGGGCTCGCCGGAGTGGCGGCCGGAGCGCGGGGCCCAAGGGGCGCGGCGGCGGAGGCGGTGGGCGAGGCGGCGCGGTCGGGCGGGCGAGGCGGCGGGGATGGCGCGGCGATGCGGCGCGGTCCGGCCGGGCGGCGGCGCGGCGGAGGCGGCGGAGCTCGGCGGGGAGCAGCGAGGCGCGGGCGGCGGATGGATGGGCCTTGGTGGCCGGCTGCGGGCTTCCCGGGCCCGGGCGGCGCGGGGATCTGGGGACCGGGCGCGGGCGAATGGCAGGCTGCCACGTGGCGGCGGTGGCGGCGGGATTTTTTGTCCGGCGGCGGGCGGACATGTCCGGCCGCGCGGAGAGGAGGGGGATCTAGGTCTAGGGTGGATTTGATCCGGAAATTTCGGGGGAGATGCTATTTTATAGGTAGAGGGAGCTACGAGAGTCCAAATGGGGTGCGGTTTTCGGCCACGCGATCGTGATCAAACACTCTAGATGATGGAGCAGAGTTAGGTGGGGTTTGGGCCAAAATGGAGGGGTGTTGGGTTGCAACACACACGAGGCCTTTTCGGTCCCTCGGTTAACCGTTGGAGTATCAAACGAAGTTCAAATGGTACGTCACTTGATAGGCGGTCTACCGGTAGTAAACCAAGGTCGCTTGGCAAGTCTCGGTCCAATCCGAAAATGTTTAATCCCCACACACGAAAGAAAGCTAGAAATGGCCACCGGAGGAGAACGAAGCGCCAGAATGCAAAACGGACAACGGGGAAAATGCTCGAATGCATGTGACGAACACGTATGCAAATGCAATGCACATGATGACATGATATGAGATGCATGACAACGATCACAACACACAGAGACAATGACCCGAACCCGAGAAAATAAATATAACTTAACGCCGGAAACGGCAAGAGTTGGAGTACAAATAGGGAAAGTTACATCCGGGGTGTTACAAAACCCTTCTCACAATAATTTTTTTAACTTCCTCCGACCGAGGACTTGAACTTATAACAACAAAAAATTTGGACTTTGCCTTTTTATTCAGTTTTTTCTCATATGAAACACACACGTGATTCATATTTTGGACTTTGCCTTTTCTCTGTTATTTCAATTTGAACTTCACCTTTTTATATTTTGAGTAAAGAATTGTATTAGATTTTTATACGGAAAAAATCAAACATGGAAATACAAGGTGAACCTCTCTTGCAAGAATTTTTGAACTTCTTCGGACAAAGCACTTGAACTTCTTTCAACAAACCTTTAAAATTTTATTTTTCTATACTTTTATTCTCACCTGAAATGCTTTCCTTGCAGTAGTTGAACTTCTCGTTATTTTCACTTTAAACTTCTATCACGTATTTTTGTTCAACCTCTCTCACAAGAATTTTCAAACTTTCTCAGGCCGAGTACTTGAACTTCTAGCAACAAAACTTTCGGCCTTTATTTTTTCATTCCTTTTTTCATACAAATGCACACTGCATAGTACGTGAACTTCTATCAGTTATCAAACTGAACTTCTCCCGGTTACGTGAAAATATTTGAGTTTCTTATAGACATTGACCCCTCCACATTTTTAAATATCGAACTTCTCTATTTTGTAATTTGGACTTCTTGGTTTATTTCTTTTAGCATCAAAGTATCCTAGTTTGTCATAAATATTGGACCCCTCCACATTTTTTAAAATTTTGATTTATTTGTAAAAACATAGACATAAACGGGAGAGAGAATTATGTGTGCATAAAGTGGGTTGCAATTTCCAACTTTCCCTCGTCGAGCACTTGAACTTCTAGCAGAAAATGTTTTTCATTTTATGAGTTGGTTTTAAAAAGCCAAAATGGCATTGGTTTTTGTTTTTGTTTTCCGAACTTGTAAATCTTAGGTTTTAATAAACTCCAAACGTCCATGTTATTTTAATTCGAACGTCATGTTGGTTTTATTTTCTATTAGCGGTTAGAATCTGCATTTTTAATAAAGATTAAAGCGCTCCATTTCTTTAATTTGAACTTCTAGGTTTATTTTAGAAACGGGGAAATCCATTTTCTAATTAAATTTTCTAAACTTTTTTTGTTATTTTTACTTGAGCTTCGGTTTTGGAAACTTGTTGAACATAAGCATTTCCGAAACTGAAACCAACATATCAAAACTGCCCCCATCTTTTCTTTTTATTCTTTTTTTCTCATACGAAATGCACACCATGCAATACGTGAACTTTCGGCAGATATCAATTTGGACTTATCTCTATTTTGCTTTAGTAACTGAAAAAAAATCTGACTGGGGGGGGGGGAGTAGGACTCCCCCCTTTCCTAGTTGGATTAGGACTTGGGAGGGGGAAGGAGTGGAGAAGAAGGAAAGGGGGCGCCGCCCCCCTCTCCTTGTCCTATTCGGACTGGGGCGAGGGGCGCGCAGCCCAGACCTAGCCACCTCTCCTTTCTTCCACCTAGGCGCACTAAGGCCCATTAGGTTCCCGGGGGGTTCCGGTAACCTCCCGGTACTCCGGAAAAATCCCGATTTTACCCGGAACTCTTCCGATGTCCAAATGTAGGCTTCCAATATATCAATCTTCATGTCTCGACCATTTCGAGACTCCTCGTCATGTCCGTGATCACATCCGGGACTCCAAACTACCTTCGGTACATCAAAACATATAAACTCATAAAATCGATCGTCACAGAACTTTACGCGTGTGGACCCTACGGGTTTGAGAACTATGTAGACATGACCGAGACATGTCTCCGGTTAATAACCAATAGCGGAACCTGGATGCTCATATTGGTTCCTACATATTCTACGAAGATCTTTATCGGTCAGACCGCATAACAACATATGTTGTTCTCTTTGTCATCGGTATGTTACTTGCCCGAGATTCGATCATCGGTATCCCAATACCTAGTTCAATCTCGTTACCGGCAAGTCTCTTTACTCGTTTCGTAATGCACTATCCCGCAACAAACTCATTAGTTGTATTGCTTGCAAGGCTTATAGTGATGTGCATTACCGAGAGGGCCCAGAGATACCTCTCCGACAATCCGAGTGACAAATCCTAATCTTGATCTATGCCAACTCAAAAAGTACCATGGGAGACACCTGTAGAGCACTTTATAATCACCCAGTTACATTGTGACGTTTGGTAGAACACAAAGTGTTCCTCCGGTATTCGGGAGTTGCATAATCTCATAGTCATAAGAACATGTATAAGTCATGAAGAAAGCAATAGCAGTAAATAAAAACGATCAAGTGCTAAGCTAACGGAATGGGTCAAGTCAATCACATCAATCTCCTAATGATGTGATCCCATTGATCAAATAACAACTCATGTCTATGGTTAGGAAACTTAACCATCTTTGATCAATGAGCTAGTCAAGTAGAGGCATACTAGTGACACTATGTTTGTCTATGTATTCTCACATGTATTATGTTTCCGGTTAATACAATTCTAGCATGAATAATAAACATTTATCATGAAATAAGGAAATAAATAATAACTTTATTATTGCCTCTAGGGCATATTTCCTTCAACAGTTACCTCATCAAGTTCTACTTTCCTTCCACTCACTTCTTTCGAGAGAAACTCCCTCTCTAGAAAGGATCCATTCTTAGCAACAAATGGCTTTCCTTCAGATCTGTGATAGAAGGTGTACCCAACAGTCTCCTTTGTGTATCCTATGAAGACACATTTCTCCGATTTAGGTTCGAGCTTATCAGGTTGAAGCTTTTTCACATAAGCATCGCATCCCCAAACTTTAAGAAATGACAACTTTGGTTTCTTGCCAAACCATAGTTCATAAGGCGTCGTCTCAATGGATTTAGATGGTGCCCTATTTAACGTGAATGCAGCTATCTCTAAAGCATAACCCCAAAATGATAGCGGTAAATCAATAAGAGACATCATAGATCACACCATCTCTAGTAAAGTACGATTACGGCGTTCGGACACACCATTACGCTGTGGTGTTCCGGGTGGCGTGAGTTGCGAAACTATGCCGCATTGTTTCAAATGAAGACCAAACTCGTAACTCAAATATTATCCTCCACGATCAGATCGTAAAACTTTTTTTTACGATGATTTTCCAGTTCACTCTTAAATTCTTTGAACTTTTCAGATGTTTCAGACTTATGTTTCATCAAGTAGATATACCCATATCTGCTCAAATCATCTGTGAAGGTGAGAAAATAACGATACCCTCCGCGAGCCTCAACATTCATCGGGCCACATACATCAGTATGTATGATTTCCAACAAATCTGTTGCTCGCTCCATAGTTCCGGAGAACTGCGTTTTAGTCATCTTGCCCATGAGGCATGGTTCGCAAGTACCAAGTGATTCATAATCAAGTGATTCCAAAAGTCCATCAGAATGGAGTTTCTTCATGCGCTTTACACCAATATGACCTAAACGGCAGTGCCACAAATAAGTTGCACTATCATTATCAACTATGCATATTTTGGCTTCAACATTGTGAATATGTGTATCACTACTATTGAGATTCATTAAAAATAGACCACTCTTCAAGGGTGCATGACCATAAAAGATATTACTCATATATATAGAACAACCATTATTCTCTGATTTAAATGAATAACCGTCTCGCATCAAACAAGATCTAGATATAATGTTCATGCTCAACGCTAGCACCAAATAACAATTATTCAGGTCTAAAACTAATCCCAAAGGTATATGTAGAGCTATTGTGCCGACGGCGATCACATCGACTTTGGAACCATTTCCCACGTGCATCGTCACCTCGTCCTTAGCCAATCTTCGCTTAATCTGTATCCCTGTTTCGAGTTGCAAATATTAGCAACAGAACCAGTATCAAATACCTAGGTGCTACTGCGAGCTTTAGTAAGGTACACATCAATAACATGTATATCACATATACCTTTGTTCACCTTTCCATCCTTCTTATCCACCAAATACTTGGGGCAGTTCCACTTCCAGTGACCAGTCCCTTTGCAGTAGAAGCACTCAGTCTCAGGCTTAGGTCCAGACTTGGGTTTCTTCTCTTGAGCAGCAACTTGTTTGCCATTCTACTTGAAGTTCCCTTTCTTCTTCCCTTTACCCTTTTTCTTCAAACGGTGGTCTTGTTGACCATCAACAGTTGATGCTCCTTCTTGATTTCTACCTTCGCAACCTTTAGCATTGCGAACAGCTCGGGAATTGTCTTGTCCATCCCTTGCATGTTATAGTTCATCACGAAGCTCTTGTAGCTTGGTGGCAGTGATTGAAGAACTCTGTCAATGACACTATCAACTGGAAGATTAACTCCCAGTTGACTTAAGTGATTGTGGTACCCAGACATTCTGAGTATATGTTCACCGACAGAACTATTCTCCTCCATTTTGCAGTTGTAGAACTTATTGGAGACTTCATATCTATCAATCCGGGCATTTTCTTGAAATATTAACTTCAACTCCTGGAACATCTCATATGCTCCATGACATTCAAAACATCGTTGAAGTCCCGGTTCTAAGCCGTAAAGCATGGCACACTGAACTATCAAGTAGTCATCAGCTTTGCTCTGCCAGACGTTCACAACATCTGGCGTTGCTCCTGCAGTGGGTTTGGCACCTAGCGGTGCTTCCAGGACATAATTCTTCTGTGCAGCAATGAGGATAATCCTCAAGTTACAGACCCAGTCCGTGTAATTGCTACCATCATCTTTCAACTTTGCTTTCTCAAGGAACACATTAAAATTCAACGGAACAACAACACGAGCCATCTATCTACAACAACATAGACAAGCAAAATACTATCAGGTACTAAGTTCATGATAAATTAAAGTTCAATTAATCATATTACTTAAGAACTCCCACTTAGACAGACATCCCTCTGATCATCTAAGTGATCACGTGATCCAAATCAACTAAACCATGACCGATCATCACGTGAATGGAGTAGTTTTCAATGGTGAACATCACTATGTTGATCATATCTACTATATGATTCACGCTCGACCTTTCGGTCTCAGTGTTCCGAGGCCATATCTGCATATGCTAGGCTCGTCAAGTTTAACCCAAGTATTTCTACGTGTGCAAAACTGGCTTGCACCCATTGTATGTGAACGTAGAGCTTATCACACCCCATCATCATGTGGTGTCTCGGCACGACGAACTTTGGCAACGGTGCATACTCAGGGAGAACACTTGTACCTTGAAATTTAGTGAGAGATCATCTTATAATGCTACCGTCAGTCAAGAAGAGTAAGATGCATAAAGGATAAACATCACATGTAATCAATATAAGTGATATGATATGGCCATCATCACCTTGTGCCTTTGATCTCCATCTCCATGGCACCGTCATGTCACCATCATCACCAGCGCGAACACCTTGATCTCCATCGTAGCATCGTTGTCGTCTTGCCAACTATTGCTTCTACGACTATCGCTACCGCTTAGTGATAAAGTAAAGCAATTACAGGGCGACTGCATTGCATACAATAAAAGCGACAAAGATATGGCTCCTGCCAGTTGCCGATAACTCCGTTACAAAACATGATCATCTCATAAAATAAAATATAACATCATGCTTTAACCATATCACATCACAACATGCCCCACAAAAACAAGTTAGACGTCCTCTACTTTGTTGTTGCAAGTTTTACGTGGCTGCTACGGGCTGAGCAAGAACCGTTCTTACCTATGCATCAAAACCACAACGATATTTCGTCAAGTTACTGTTGTTTTAACCTTCAAAAAGGACTAGGCGTAGTCACACTCGGTTCAACTAAAGTTGGAGAAACTGGCACCCGCCAGCCACCTGTGTGCAAAGCACATCGGTAGAACCAGTCTCGCGTAAGCGTACGCGTAATGTCGGCCCGGGCCGCTTCATCCAACAATACCGCCGAACCAAAGTATGACATGCTGGTAAGTAGTATGACTTGTATCGCCCACAACTCACTTGTGTTCTACTCATGCATATAACATCTACGCATAAACCTGGCTCGGATCCCACTGTTGAGGAACGTAGTAATTTCAAAATTTTCCTACGCACACGCAGGATCATGGTGATGCATAGCAACGAGAGAGGAGAGTATCGTCTACGCACCCTCATAGATCGTAAGCGGAAGCATTACGAGAACATGGTTGATGTAGTTGTACGTCTTCATGATCCAACTGATCAAAGTATCGAACGTACGACACCTCTGAGTTCAACACATGTTTAGCTTGATGACGTCCCATGAACTCCGATCCAGCGGAGCTTCACAGGAAAGTTCCATCAGCACGACAGAGTGATGACGATGATGATGTTGCTACCGACGCAGGGCTTCGCCTAATCACCGCTACAATATGATCGAGGTGGATTATGGTGGAGGGGGGCACCGCACACGGCTTGGAACAATCAACTTGTGTGTTCTAGGGTGCCCCCCTGCCCCCATATATAAAGGAGCAAGGGGGGAGGCCGGCCGGCCCTTGCAGGGCGCGCCAGGAGGAGGGGTCCTCCTCCTAGTAGGAGTAGGACTCCCCTTTCCTACTCCTACTAGGAGGTGGGAAGGAAGGAGGATAGGGAGAAGGAAAGGGGGGCGCCGCCCCCCCTTCCCTAGTTCAATTGGGACCAGAGGGGGAGGGGGCACGCGGCCTGCCCTGGCCGGCCCTCTCTCTCTCCACTAAGGCCCATGTGGCCCATTACTTCTCCCGGGGGGTTCCGGTAACCCTCCGGCTCTCCGGTTTTCTCCGAAATCACCCGGAACACTTCCGGTGTCCGAATATAGTCATCCAATATATCAATCTTTATGTCTCGACCATTTTGAGACTCCTCGTCATGTCCGTGATCACATCCGGGACTCCGAACTTCCTTCGGTACATCAAATCACATAAACTCATAATACCGATCGTCACTGAACGTTAAGCGTGCGGACCCTACGGGTTCGAGAACTATGTAGACATGGCCGAGACACATCTCAGGTCAATAACCAATAGTGGAACCTAGATGTTCATATTGGTTCCTACATATTCTACGAAGATCTTTATCGGTCAAACCGCATAACAACATACGTTGTTCCCTTTGTCATCGGTATGTTACTTGCCCGAGATTCGATCGTCGGTATCTCAATACCTAGCTCAATCTCGTTACCGGCAAGTCTCTTTACTCATTCCATAATGCATCATCTCGCAACTAACTCATTAGTTGCATTGCTTGCAAGGCTTATAGTGATGTGCATTACCGAGAGGGCCCACAGATACCTCTCCGACAATCGGAGTGACAAATCCTAATCTCGATCTATGCAAACTCAACAAGTACCATCGGAGACACCTGTAGAGCACCTTTATAATCATCCAGTTATGTTGTGACGTTTTGTAGCACACAAAGTGTTCCTCCGGTAATCGGGAGTTGCATAATCTCATAGTCATAGGAACATGTATAAGTCATGAAGAAAGCAATAGCATTAAACTAAAACGATCAAGTGCTAAGCTAATGGAATGGGTCAAGTCAATCACATCATTCTCCTAATGATGTGATCATGTTTATCAAATGACATCTCATGTCTATGGTTAGGAAACATAACCATCTTTGATCAACGAGCTAGTCAAGTAGAGGCATACTAGTGACACTCTGTTTGCCTATGTATTCACACATGTATTATGTTTCCGGTTAATACAATTCTAGCATGAATAATAAACATTTATCATGAAATAAGGAAATAAATAATAACTTTATTATTGCCTCTAGGGCATATTTCCTTCACTAGCTTGGTGATGCATAGCAACGAGAGGGAAGAGTGTTGCCCATGTACCCTCGTAGACCATAAGCGAAAGCGTTATGACAACGCGGTTTATGTATTCGTGCGTCTTCATGATTCGACCGATCCTAGTACTGAAAGTACTGCACCTCCGCTATCTACACACGTTTAGCTCGGTGGCATCCCACGAACTCTTGATCCAGCTGAGTGTCGAGGGAGAGTTCCGTCAGCACGACAGCGTGATGATGGTGATGATGTATCTACTGGCGCATGACTTCGCCTAAGCACTACGACGATATGATCGAGGTGGATTATGGTGGAGGGGGGCACCGCACACGGCTAAAATTGTTGTCTGTTGTGTGTTCTATGGTGCCCCTTCCCCCGTGTATAAAGGAGCAAGGGGGAGGCCGGCCGGCCCTAGGGCACTCCAAGGATAGGAGGAGTCCTCCTCCTAGTAGGAGTAGGACTCCCCTTTTCCTAGTCCTACTGGGTGGGGGAAAGGAAGGAGGAGAGGGAGAAGGAAAGGGGGGCGCCGCCCCCTTCCCTAGTGCAATTCGGACCAGAGGGGGAGGGGTGTGCGGCCTGCCCTGGCTGGCCCTCTCTCTCTCTCTACTAAGGCCCATGTGGCCCATTAGTTCCCCGGGGGGTTCCTATAACCCTCCGGCACTCCGGTTTTCTCCGAAATCACCTGGAACACTTCCGGTGTTTGAATATAGTCGTCCAATATATCAATCTTTATGTCTCGACCATTTCGAGACTCCTCGTCATGTCCATGCTCATATCCGGGACTCTGAACTACCTTCGGTACATCAAAATACATAAAATCATAATACCGGTCGTCACCGAATGTTAAGCGTGCGGACCCTACGGGTTCGAGAACTATGTAGACATGACCGAGACTCATCTTCAGTCAATAACCAATAGCGGAACCTGGATGTTCACATTGTCTCCCACATATTCTACGAAGATCTTTATCGGTCAAACCGCATAACAACATACGTTGTTCCATTTGTCATCGGTATGTTACTTGCCCGAGATTCGATCGTCGGTATCTCATTACCTAGTTTAATCTCATTACCGGAAAGTCTCTTTACTCATTCCGTAATGCATCATTCGGCAACTAACTCATTAGTCACATTTCTTGCAAGGCTTATAGTGATGTGCATTACCGAGAAGGCCTAGAGATACCTCTTCGATACTCGGAGTGACAAATCCTAATCTCGATATATGCCAACTTAACAAACACCATCGGCGACACCTATAGAACACCTTTATAATCACCAAGTTATGTTGTGACGTTTGGTAGCACACAAAGTGATCCTCCGGTATTTGGGAGTTGCATAATCTCATAGTCATAGGAACATGTATAAGTCATGAAGAAAGCAATAGCAATATACTAAATGATCAAGTGCTAAGCTAACAGAATGGGTCAAGTCAATCACATCATTCTCTAATGATGTGATCCTGTTAATCAAATGACAACTCATGTCTATGGCTAGGAAACTTAACCATCTTTGATTCAACGAGCTAATCAAGTAGAGGCATACTAGTGACACTCTGTTTGTCTATGTATTCACACATGTACTAAGTTTCCGGTTAATACAATTCTTGCATGAATAATAAACATTTATCATGATATAAGGAAATATAAATAACAACTTTATTATTGCCTCTAGGGCATATTTCATTCAGCTTTCGGCGTTGTTTTTTGGTGCTTGTGTAGAGGTTCAATCCAGACGTGAATCGCTGGCGGCGGCATATGCATCATGGAATTCTGCGTCGGTTTCCCCGCAAAAAAAGGATTATGCGTCGGTTTTCTGTAACATGTGACCAACGGCCAAGCAAATACGATCTACACAACTCTGCAATCCCATTGGGAGATGGTGTTTTGATGTGGTACATGGCGCATACTTTTTGATTCACGGCAGCGACTTTTCGAGGAAACCGTGGTTCACTAGCCTGTTCGGGTCATTGAGGATCTATGTTTGAACTCGCATATGTAGAGCATGTATAACATCCATGTGCAATGATCTGAGCTATTTCATGACTGGAACAAACAGAACCAATCCTCGCGTATGTGGTCGCTTGTGATTTTTGAAGAAACAGAACCAGTCGAACTTTATCTTTCATTAGAAGTGGACGTCACCTATAAGTGAATAGATACAGTTTCTTGCAAATCTGGTGAGACTGCAAATTTGGACACAAGAAGGATGGGACAAGAAACTGACCATGTTGCTTTCTTTATTATAGTTTTTCTGGCAGTTTGGGCCTTTTCTAATTAGTGAAGCTCAACTCATACTGTGCATGTTATTTATCCCCTTTTCTCTTATTTTTCCATTTTTGTGTTTTTTTCAAATATAATCTGGCAGCACATTGTTCTAAATAGTAAAAAAAAGTGATATAATTTGTTTCCCTAATTTTCAACATTTTTGTGTGGTTGTGGCCATGGGGTAGGTGTGCGAGGGGGAGGGGGTTGGGGCCAACATTTTTAATAAACAATAATTTTTTCGTGAAGTTAAATTTTTTAACACCATTTTTTCTGAACCTTCAAACTGTTCCACCTAAAGAATTTGAATGTTTGTCGGAATTGAGCAAAAAACTTTTTTCAAACGCTTCAAATGGAATCCTTTTTTATTTTGAACTTACTGGGATTTTGCATTAAAATCTTTTCAAAACACCGAACTGGTCATTTTTTAAATTCAGACATCTATGTTTCTATTTTTTGAAACCATTTTTTCTTGTTTTAATTTGAACATATCATTTTTTTAATAAACAATAATTTTTTCATGAAGTTAAATTTTTTAACACCATTTTTTCTGAACCTTCAAACTGTTCCACCTAAAGAATTTGAACGTTTGTCGGAATTGAGCAAAAAACTTTTTCCAAACGCTTCAAATGAAATCCTTTTTTATTTTGAACTTACTGGGATTTTCCATTAAAATCTTTTCAAAACACTAAACTGATCATTTTTTAAAATTCAGACTTCTATGTTTCTATTTTTTGAAACCATTTTTCTTGTTTTTAATTTGAACATATCATTTTTTAATTCAAAATATTTTTAAATTTGAACTGGTATTGTTTTTAATTTGAACTGATTATTCTCTTTAATTCGAAACAAATTTTTATCCAAACTGATTATTCTCTTTAATTTAAAATGATCATTCATTTTTTTAATTTGAACTAATCATGGTTTTTAATTCAAACTGGCCATTTCTTTTATTTCAAACTGATCATTGTTTTAATTTCGTACTGATCAATGTTTTTAATTCAAACCGTTTTATTCATTCTTGCACGCATATCAAACTGTCATGTATACCTTCTTTCCAGAAGTAACAATTATATCATCATAGAAAGAAAATTTTCCACAGATAATACATGTACAAGAATGACATATACACCGCACAAACCGCACATTTTTATACATGAATGACATAACACGCTCCCTACTGTTTAGATTGATGCGGAATTTGATGCACCATAGTGTACATGATGCACCTTCCCTACTGTTCAGATTGGGTAGATCGTTAAGTTCCATAACACGCTCATCCACGCAGCGCACGGAGGTAGACACATTGGTCACATGGAAGGAAGATCAGGAGCAGCCGCGCAAGGCAGAGCTCGTGAGGACGCCACGCCCATCGGACTGTGGGACGGCGCGCCTTGGGGGTCGATGATGTGGCGCGTCGCGGGTGCCGGCAAGTGCGGCTGCAAGTGGCTTCTAAGGTCTAACCTATCTGCAATAATTAACAATGTATTAATCCTGCACTCATGTATCCAAAGTGATATTCTCACAAATTACTGGAGTTCGGCTGCTCCCCGACATAGCAAGACTGCTACTACTACTACAAATTTAAATGTTGTATACATGTAGCCTATACTAACATAGAAGAGATTAAACATTGTCAATTTGATGTACTTTTTTTGTTCTGTGTACTGACATCAAGAAAGAGTACATAAAGATATGATGGATGAGCATTGATATAAGGCAAGACATTTGAAGGATTGCTCACACTAAAATAAGAAATTGTACTGAACTTAAAATAAGATTTGCACTGAACTAAAACTAGAAGTTGAACTGAACTAAAATAGATCTTTGTTTAGGCATTTAAGCAAATACCTGGCGGCAAAAGAAAAGTGACTGACATTTAGAAATAAACACGATGGTATAGAAACAATTCATGCAAGAATGAGAAGTATGACTCCGACATTTTAGAAACAAACAAATGACTAGCGTAGCAAATGTTTGAACTGAAACAACTGAACTCGCAATACATGTGGACAATATGGACTAGAACATTGTGTTTTGTGCACCCGCTCGAAGTGAAACAATTGAACTTGCAGCACATCTGAATGTGGACATGGAGGCAGGGGATCTTGTGGGTGACAACAAAACCTCAGCGCAACCACAACAAGTCAGAGATGAGGCGGCATCATGAATTAATAGAGCTAGAGAGATTTGAGAGGAGTAGCAACAACATGCAAGAGAGAGAGAGAAAGCGGAGGAGAGCATCAACCGTGCACATGTTGGAGGAGTACAGGAGCCGTGAGCTACATTGGTAGCCGGAGGCGGAGGCCTAGTAGGGGCACTGGCAACATGCGCATGTTGGACCTTTTACATTCTTCTTTCATATTTGAACCACTAATTTTTCCACAGTCAACTCATATATTGCTAAATAAACAAGAACTTGTTGCGGTTTATTTTTTGAACTTGCCTGGATTTAATACTTGAACTCCAGTCCCCAATTCACGAATCATGCCAACAATCTGTAAATAGAAAAGATGCCGAGTTTAGAAACAAAACGGTTTAAACGAAAGTTGAAACAACAGACAAACTCTAAAGTAAATAGCACAAAAATGATTTGAAACTATTTTCCTGAACATATGAGGTTTATGTCTTTGAACATACAAATTTTCAAAACATGTACTTCCACTTTTTTTCCTTGTGTGTGTGCTCGACTTGGCCGGTTGCAAAGTGCTAGTGAAGATGGTGGGTGCGATTCTACTTGGACTATTGTCAACCCTCGACTTAGACGGCTGCAAGCACCCGAGGTGGACGAGCTCTTGATCGAGGGCTGAATCTTTGTCTAAAATCACAAAATTGACAAGATAATAATGTACACAAATAGAATAGTAAGTTCAGGACTAAAGTTCAAAAAAGGCAATTTTTAGTCCAGCGTACAACTTTGGATAATGACAACAAAATTTTCAAAATAGTAAGTTCAAAATTTCTGTAGTCTATAAAATATAGTAAACCCAAAATTTTCTAATGAGTGCACTTGTGTGGAGTTCCCTAGTCAACTTCTAGGCTGACATTGGTTCTCCGGTTTTCTTTACACGCTACTAGGAAAAGGCCTGCTAGTGGCGCACCTGTTTTGGCTACTAATGGCGCACTACAGGTGCGCCACTAGCATCATGCCAATTTTTTACTAATGGCGCACCATAGGTGCGCCATTAGTACTGCGTGGTGTGCCATTAGTATGCCTCCCAGGGGGCCATATTTACCCATGTGCTCTGGCTTACTAATGGCACACTAGTTGATGATGCGCCACTAGTGTGATTTTTGCAGTGCACCACTAAAGTGCTGAGTGGTGCGCCACTAGTATGAATATTAGGAATTTTTCTCTCTAATATTTGCATAGGTTACAAAACATATTACTGCACAGAATATAGAGAGCACAACATATAAACAACAAATTTAGCGAATACAATAGAAGATTAGTCTCCAAATACAATTCATCATATTAGTCTTCGAATTTAAAATACCGAACAAAGTTAGAACATTACAAGTCTCAAGACCACGAGTAGCGAGTTTGTCTTCACATTACAAGTCGATATCGATCATCTAAACTACCATCACATAGAAGAGAGTTGTGGTCATCACGATGAGCATCATCGCGATGAAACTGGTCTTCATCCGGTTCCTCCAACGCTCCCTCCTCTCTCCCGCTAGATAGCGCGCGTATCTAGCTTCCGCCTCCGCCCTAGTGGTGTACCCTTTGTAACTGTTACCGCTGAAACGGTGAACCTGTCTCCGACACTCCTCCCAGATGTCGTAGACTCCGGGAACCTTACCCTTGTACACGACATACGACGGCATCTTTATGCACTAGCCAAACAAAACGTTAGTAGCAATTCACAAACAATACATAAGCAATATAGAAGTATGAAACAAAAGGATCGGAAGAGAAAAGCAAGACATTAATAGCACGATTCATGGTCCTACTAATAAATAGCATCGATTACATATAAGTTGAACGACTGTCCAAACCAAAGAGACATACAAGTTCATTAAAGTTTAATTACAACATGAGCCAATCGATATTTCAGAACTACACATAGGATCACTACTTTCGACTCGACTCAGGGACCGGAGCGTGGATGAAGCCGCCGTCTATCGTGATGGTCATGAAATCGCGGGCGTTGTCAGCCTGTATTTGTAGCGTTGTTTCTATCTCACTGTTGGACAGTTGATATCTGAGGTAGAACTGCCCCGAGGTATGAAGGACATCTTGATGGATGATTTCCACAAACTCCGACTGGATGCGAAAGAATTCTTGTCTGATGTCCGCGTCCTGGATTACCGACAAGCTTGCGGCCCAATCTTTGAGATTATTTGGTAGCAGAAGGTGATTATGGTCCCATACGATTGCCCGCATGTGATGGAGAGCGTAGTAGGCATCCTTCTGACCGCCAGGCGGCTGCTTGACGCAGGGGAACGTCGTATTGTGGGCGAACACGTGCTTGCCGTACCTACAAATTGTCCTGGTGAAGGTGCCTCCAGATCTGGCATAGCCGGGGAGAACATCATCAAGAACTTTTTGGATATTTGTGTAGTCTTTCTTCAACTGACGGTCCGAGTCGAAATACGTGGCCATGGAATATTTCGGGCTTAAGAAGATGAGTGTGCAATGTGTGTCACTGCTCAAAACACAGAATGTTAGAAGAAAAAAAAAGAACGATCAAAATCTAACAAATCATATGTTACGGGGCGATGAGGGGATGACTTACTCGGTAAAGTAAGGCACGAGGAAGTTATCCTTATCTGGGTTTGCCAGAATGATGGCTTTGAGGTATGAACTCGCGACTTGTCGGTCCCCAGCGCTGCCCAAGAGCTTGGCATGCATGTACAAGGGGTCGACAATCACGTTGTCCGAGGTCTTGTCTCTAATGATTTGCATCTCCATACTCAGCAAAAATAGCCGAACGAAGGTGTAATGCAGCGGATGAAGGTTAAACATAGCGAAGATGTCATCAAACCGCAGGACGATCATACCCCCGATGGCGCTATCGGCTAAGCCCTTGCCCTCTGGCACCTTGGCCACGAAAACTGGGTATGCCACATCATTCTCGGAGAGATGCCGCTTCTCCAAAGAAAGAACACAGTCATGAAGACTCCGCATAGCACCGGTTGCAGCATTGAGCAGATTAGTCGGTAGCATCGGCCTACCCGCCACATGCACCCTCCTCAAGATATCCTTAGGTGAAGGTGGCCCATCCTGAGCACAGATCGTACTCGGTACCGGCTGGCTCGCACCCTTGTTACTCTTTCTTTTCCGTCCCTTCTTCTTCTGCTGTAATGGGATCGAGTTCTGCTCACAGACCGCCTTCTTGAGTGTGTTGGGGCTGACAATATTTCGCACCTCGGCTATCTGAGGCTCGGTGAAGGCGGCAGCTGGAGGCGTCTCCTGAGAACTGAACGCCAAACGACGCTTGTTGCAATTGGGTTTCACCGCGGTACCAGCTAGATCGCGGTCGTCTTTTTCAAGGTTGGGTTCTTGAGAAGGAGGCTCGAAGAATTCGTCACCGTACCCATGTTTGGCAAAGTACTTATCGACGTTGGTAATTGTATCGTCGTCGTCGTCCGGATCCTGTGCCATATGCATGTTCGGATCCTGTGCCATAGGGATGTCCGGCATGTCCGGTAGCGTTGCGGCGGTCTTGCCATGGCTTGGCGCCGGCACGATTGGCGGTGTTGTCTATGGGGTGGTGTCCCCCGCCCCAAACGAATCTAGCTCTTTGGCCAAATCAGGGTCCAGCTTACGTAGGCACTGAGGGTCATCACATCATCTTCGTCGGCCCCATCGGGTCGAATCGGAGGTAACAACTTGTCGCAGCCTAGCAGCACCCAAACCAGTTCAACCCTATACACTATGGGTGGCATCAGATTACCGTGGAACACAGGGTTGCCCGGTTGAACGATTCTGCCCTTGGCGACATCGATCAACTCGCCGCCCATGAAGTGCAGGAGAGTGCATGGAACGTCGACGACACCCTGCGAAAATATGTAGGGCGTCAGGGATGCCCAGTCAAAGGCAAGGAGATGAAGTCATTGGCCAAGAAGCTTAGTTACCGTGATGGCGTCGAGCTCGGCTAATGTCGAGGCACCACCAACGGCGGGCGTGCAACTGACGGAGGGGCCGCTTGCTGCCGAGATGCCGACCGGCGTACACCTGGGTGCATTAAGCTCCAATGCCCGTGCCGGCGTCGGAGACACCAATACCGCCTCCGCCGGAGACACCAATGGCGCCGCCTGCGCATTGTGTGAGTTGATGGCTGTGAAGCTGGGAACCGGGGGCAGCCCCTGTTGGCCGCCCGCAATCCATGTCGTCAGCCCCTAAATCAAGGAAGGCATAATGGCAGTGAGCGTCGTTCCCAGTTGTTGTTGCACTTGCTCTTGGACAATCTCCGGAATCCGCGCCACTTGTGCCTTGAGTTCTTGAACCTCGCGCGACTAGCTTTCTGAACTGGTCTTTCTCTCCTTTCGCCCACCAGCGTTATAGTATGACGACCATTTTGTGGACAAGCCTTTGCCGGCCACACGACCAGCTGACGAAGCTTACTGAGCTTATCCTTCTTTTTCATTACGTTCAATGCCCTATTTAGAGTGTTGTCCCAAGGGGAGCTCTGAGACAACCCCGCACTACTGCTTTCAGTCTCCTGCGGAAGGAATGTGAACCATTTAGAAATTTGCCTTCATTAATTAGAATGCAACCATATGGAGCTAATTACGCGGGGGTGTATTCCTTACCAGAACACGCTCAAGCGCCCTGGTCTTCAGATCCATGGTAAGCTGCTTTGTTACCGGGTCCTCCTTGTACCGGGCCCTGACATAGTTCCTGGTCTGCTTGTCACGGTATTTCTCAAAGCGGGGCGGTAGGTCTTGCTCGGCACGCTCCGTGTCCTCTTTGTCCCATATAGGCTCCGCCACTCTGTAACCGCCGGGACCGAGTTGGTGGACCCCTAAGTTCAACTCCTGCATTTCTTTCCCCCACTGACATAATTCCACGGTTGCGCTGCTCTCGCACTTGATCTTGAAATCCTTGTAGTCATCTTCGCTGATCGAAGGATTTTTCTCCTTGATCTTCTCATAACTATCACCTTTGTCAATCATTCTCTTCACCGCGCTTGTCCAAGTAGACAGGGCCGTGCTCATCCTCGTGAGTGTAGCACTGTTCATTTTATTCCCTCAGAGGCGTGTGTTTGCAAAGTCAGCAGGGAACTTGTATCGTTCGTGCAGCTTCATGAAGAGGAGGCTGCACAAATTCCCTCGGTCCTTATGCCTTAGGTTCTCGGTGTTGATCGAGACGGTGCTCCGAAGAATGCACCTGAGCTGAACCGAGTACCCCTTGACTAATTCTTTGGGCGCCCTTGGATGCCCATCGGAGTTCACTTCAGTAAATTCCTCCTTGGCGGTGCCGAGCATGTTCAGGCGCCAGTGCTTCCGTTGCCTCTTCGGTTGGCTGCCATCATCAGTGGTGGAATCCTCGGTGGCACCATCAGTAGTGTCATCCCCGACGCCACTAGGGGTTGTGTAGTCAGGATCGGTGTCTTCCGCGGCGTCCTCATAGCGGTGAGGTTCTTCCTCCATCTCCTGGGACAGCTCCCAGAATTGCTTGCCCGAACCGCCGGCCTCATAGTTGTGGGCCATGTTTCGCTCTAAATAGGAAAAAAGTTTGGTCAAAAAGTTGGTTATTGTCAAGGAACAAGATCATGGTCTCATCATTTAGGGTTTGTCGACACCGAGGCATCCTAAAAGCTAAGCTTTTATCATTTAGAGTTTGTCGACGCCGAGGCACCCTAAAAGGCAAGGTTTTATAATTTATGGTTTGTCAACACCGAGGCATCCTAAAAGCTTCTTTTATCATTTAGGGTTTATCGATGCCGAGGCACCCTAGGTTGACTGATATATATGGGTATCTTCTAATAATATACCCTATCAAGAAAAGGGAAGGAGAATTCTAAGTTGGGCCTAATCACTTAGCTCTATTGCCACCTATGGTTTAATGCAGCAAGAATAAAGGGGCAGTTGATCCTACTTAATTAAGTACTAAGATACCCCGGCCCATGCATTAGTCCCAAGTACCCCATATGTCCTATTTTTTGCAAAGTTATGCTAAAATTCACGGAAAATTTCATCATGACCTTTGCTGAAAATAGGACATATGGAGTACCCGAATTTGCCGGAATGGAAGTTAATCGGCATTTCGGCAAACTCAAGGGCCTCTCGGGGTACCTGCAAAATCATAACGACACGATGGTCGGAGACAAAACCCAGCACTAGCAAAGTTACTGACGTGTAGAGCAAGAATGACTCGTTGTGCCAGGGACCAACATAATTAGCACTTAGCAGTACTGGCACCTGGAACCTTGCCTGTAATTTTCCTACGAGGGAAATTGCTCATTGGTTCACCTAGTTTCAGTCCAGTCCATCAGATTACAGTGATTTTGAATGCTCCAGATAACAAACGGAATTTAAGTTCAACAATACTAGAAAGTCTGCACGAAACGAATAACTTGACAACACTGGCCTTCTAAAGTTGGTAGCAACCTAGAGAGTCTCTCTTTAACAATAGCGAAATGGTTTGATCATTTTACATGCGGTGTTCAGTAAATTAGATAAAAGCTAATTCTGTACCATTTTATACAACTTCTTTGGCAAGCACGTACTTGCAAGTAACAACCTAGAGCAGGATATCCACTACAATTTTTACGACAATAGATTAGATGGTGGCATGGTTCTTCCTCCCGCATGATGGGCATTGAACAGCTAATACTCAAAAACATACAAGATGCACTACACTCTAAAGCCTCCAAGGCAAGAATTGAATAAACAGTTGCTTATAGGCCTCTACTGATCAGCCCATAAAAGGTCAGGTAAAGCTCTATCCCAATACCCCGTGCACACAATGGAATTATGGCACAAGCCCTTAACCTCAAAAGAAAAAGATTTATGTGTAGTTTGTACCAAATTTCAATACTTCCACAGCTACTTAATAAATCTAGATTGTTACTTGCGGTAGAAAACTTCAGGTCATCTTCTAGACCAGAACACATGCACACAATATTTCTTCACTAATTGCAGTAGAAAACTTGATCAGAAGGGGAGACAGGTGAGAGAAGAGGTCACCTTGGTAACAGGGGAACCAAATGCAAAGAAATTGAACTCGCAGTAGCTAATCCATGGCCCTGTTTCTTTACCCAACACAACGAGATTAGATGGGCACAATCTGCCTACACAAACTGCACACACACACACATGAGATGCGGGAGACGAAGAAGAAAACTAGAAAGGGAAGAAGAGAAGGGGAATATGGATTCGTACCCTTGTCCAGAAGATGAGGAAGAGGCTCGTGTTCCTCTTCTTCTTCTTGAGGAGGAGAGGTTGCAGACTTGAGTCCGGGCGGCGGCCTGGATTGGGGGGAGCGGCCTGCGGCGAGGGATCCGCGCGACAGAGGGGGCGCGGCAGAGGTGGCGAGACACGTCGGGGTGGGGTCGGAGGGGGAGGAAGGGGAGGATGGGGAGAGGGAGGCGGCAGGGGCGCGGGGGCAGCTGTGGCGCAGTGGGTCGGGGCAGCGGCGGCGGCGGCGCAGTGGGTCTGCATAGTGGGTGGGGGGGCTGAGAGAGATTTGATCGATTGGGGGAAAGGGGACTGGGGATTTTAGTGGGGGGAGGGTTAGCAATGGCGCACCCCCTAGTGGTGCGCCATTAGTAATTTTTTTGATAGCAATGGCGCACCTCCAGGCGGTGCGCCATTAGTAATCTTTGTTTTTGGATAGCAATGGCACACCCCCTAGAGGTGCGCCATTAATAATCTTTTTTTGGATAGCAATGGCGCCCCCCTAGTGGTGCCCCATTAGTAAATTTTTTAGGATTTTTTGTTGCCTAGCGGAGGGCCGGCAGTAGCATCTAGAACCCTAGGTCTCGCTCGAGGGGGGGAGGGGGTGGGTTGTGCGCTCGACCGATTCCGTTCGGGGGAACCGAGCGAGGAGACAGGGGAGGGTGCGGGGGGTCGTCGGCGGCGGTGGAGCGGGGGAGGGTGCGGGGGGTGCTCGGTGGCGAGGGGGGGTCTGGCGAGGGGGGGATAGCGATCGAGATGGAGGGCGATCGAGATCGAGTGTCCTCATGAATATTCAATATTTTTTCATATTGAATATGAAAAAATATCATCAAATTTGAAAAAATATTCATGAATTCAAAAAGTGCCCATGAATTAAATTTAAAAATATTCATGAGTTCAAAAAATATTAACAAATTCAATACTTTTTGTGAATTAGAAATTCAATACCATAATAAACATAAATAAATATTCATGAGGACACTAGAACAGAAGAAATATCATTTCAATATGTCAAAATACAATCGAGAAATGAAGGCTACAATTTAAATACAATCGATCTTAGCTAGCTATTTGTTCACAATCTCCTTGCCCTTATTTTTCGTAAATGGAGTTCTTCTCTTGAACGGGCGTCCTTTAGGTAGGGTGGTCCTACTTCTTCTTGTGGTGTATGCTGGTACTTCATTGTCGTCGTCATGTCCCATCTTCGGGTCGCCGTACTTGTCGAAGTCTTGCTCATTGGCGACTCCATACATTCTGATGATCTTCCTTTTGCCTCTCCTCACGACAACACGACTGGGCTTTGACGGGTCAGTAATGAAGAAGCATTGGTCCACTTGGGAAGCCAGTACCCATGGCTCATTTTTTGCGGTGACGTTTGCGCCCGCGGTCTTGGATTTGGCTTCGGGTATAACCATGGTGGTGAAATATCGGTCTTCTTTTATGACGCTCTTGGCCCATCTGACACGGAACATCGGGACCTTCTCTCCAGCGTAGCTCAGCTCCCAGATCTCCTCGATCCTTCAGTAGTATCTGTCCTTGTCGTTACCGGTGTAGAATTCCATCGTTACCCCGGAGTTGTGATAACCATCGCTCTTCATGTCCTTTCCCTCGGTGTAGAATGTGTAGCCATTGATATCGTACACCTCATACGTCATCAGGTTGTGCTCGGCGCCCTATGACAAGGCGAATATGAGTTGTTCTTCCACGGAAGAATCCTCATGTAAAGGGTACGACAGAAGCTTCTTCTTGAACCAACGCGTGAAACATGAGTTGTGCTCTTTGATTATATCTCCGTCCATCCTCTATTGGCCTCGGTCATTGTACATCTTTTCAATAAAGGTTTTGTGCTCTACCACCCAAGGATCGACCACGTATATGTGTTGTAGCGCGACTAGGTTTGCTCTTTCAAAGTCGGCGAGTCGACCCTCGAAGTCGACATGCATTTTGCGGCGACCCTCACGGTGACTCCATCCAGCGACCTGCCGAGGTGCCTGTTGACGGGCAGACCAACGAGGTTCTCGATGCCTAGATAATTCGTGCAGTTGGAGATGCACTCTTCGGTCAGAAAGCCCCTGGCTATGCTTCCCTCTGGACGTGACATGTTGCGAACGTATCCTTTGATGACACCATTCATCCTTTCGAACGGCATCATGCTGTGCAGGAATGTCGGCCCGAGTTTGATGATATCCTCCACGATATGGACCAGCAGATGCACCATAACATCGAAGAATGCAGGCGGGAAGTACATATCAAGCTCGCATAGTATCACCACAATCTCTTCTTGTAGCCTTCTGAGTTGCCTCACGCCAACCGACTTCCGAGAGATGACGTCGAAAAAGTTGCATAGGCCAAATAGCATTTCACGGACGTGCGCGTCCATGATCCCATGGATTGCAACTGGAAGTATCTGCGTCATCAGCACGTGACAGTCGTGAGACTTCATCCTGCTGAACTTCTGCTTCACTGAGTCTAGGTATCTGCTTATCTTCCCCGCGTAACCGTAAGGAAATTTTACTCCTACGAGGCAGGTGAAAAACTGATCGATCTCTTCCTAACTTAGAGTGAAGCACGCGGGAGGGAAATCAATTCCGGTCTTCTTGGCCTTTTTGCCTTTGTGAAGACTTTCCGTGTCCTGCTTCGCCTCATCATCATCATCATCATTAGCGTGAAGCTCCTCCCTGATGCCCATTGATTTCAAGTCTGCCCTTACTTTCGGCCCATCTTTGGTCCTCTCTGGCATGTTGAGCAGGGTACCAAGCAGACTCTCGCACACGTTCTTCATGATATGCATGACATCAAGGCTCTGAGGCACACGGTGGATCTTCCAGTACAGCAAGTCCTAGAAAACAGACCTCGTTTTCCATACCTTCAGCAGCGGCTCTGGCGCCTTTCGCTTCTTTCCCGGCTTTGGCGCCTTTTGCTTATTTCCCGGTAGTGGGCAATCTTTCCAATTTTTCAACATCTCGTCTATTTCCTCGCCGCTCCTCGTACGCGGGCGTCTTCGGGGTTCGGTTTCACCATCGAACAGATCCTTGCGTTTTTGAACATGTTTTTGAACATGGTTTCACCATCGAACGGGTCATCGTCGCGAAGCCACCTTCGATGTCCCATGAACATGGTTTTTGAAGACCCGAGATCTCTATCTAGCAGGCGATACATTGTGTCATCCATGCACCTGACGCATCCAGAAAATCCGTGGACCACCTGCCCCGCGACATATCCGTAACTGAGATAGTCCTGCACTGTCGTGAGCAGTGCGACTCTCATAGGGAAATATTCTTTCTCTGCGGCGTCCCACATATTGGCTGGCGTTTTCCAAAGCGTGTCTAGCTCCTCTTTCAGCAGCCCCAGATACAGATTGATGTCGTTCCCTGGTTGTTTCGGCCCTTCAATTAGCATACTCATGTGAACGTACTTCCTCTTCATGCACAACCAGGGGGGAAGGTTGTACATCCACACAAACACATGCCAGGTGCTATGTGTGCTTCTCTGGCTGCCAAACGGATTGACTCCATCGGTGCTCGCGCCCAACACGATGTTCCTTGGATCGTTCCCAAATTCTAGGTATTGGAAGTTCAACGCTTTCCACTGGCTCTCCATCCTTAGGGTGACTCGACATCTTCTCTTTTTTATTTATCTCCGGATCATTTGCATCATCTTCTCGCTTCTTCTCCTCCCTATCCGTGTGCCAACGCAGGAGCTTTTCTACCTTAGGGTCCGCGAAATACCGCTGTAGACGAGGAGTGATCGGAAAGTACCACACCACTTTTCGAGGACTTTTTTCCTCTTCTTGTATCAAGTGACGCCGCACACCAGACATATGGTAGACTCCGCGTGCTCGTCCCGATAAATGATGCAATTGTTCATGCACACATGGTATTTCACGTGCGGTAACTCCAGAGGACACATGATTTTCTTTGCCTCCTCGAAACTGGTCGGGCATTTGTTCCCCTTGGGAAGACGTTCGTGCCAGAATGACATGTTCTCGTCGAAGCATGCGTCGGTCATTTTGTGTTTTACCTTCATCTCCAGAGCCATCAGCGTTACTTTCAGGCGGGTATCCTCGGGCTTGCATCCTTCATACAATGGAGTAACCACATCTATCTCCAGTTGATCCATCTGGGCTTTCTCTTGGGAGGCACCTCTTGCGTTATCCGTCTGCTTGAGAAGCAGCTCTTGAATATGAGGGTCCTGCACCCAGCCCATCGATGGTCCATCGTCGTCTGCTCCGGCATCTTCATCTTCATGATCATGCCCTTCGTCTTGATGTTCCTCATCATCATGTTCGGCATCTTCTACATGATGACTGTGTACAGCATCACCGTCGTGATCATGTCCTAGAGATTCTTAGTCTTCTCGCCCGCCCTCGCCGTGGTGGTTGTCTTGCTGCCCTTCCTCATTTCTTGCCCGGCCCCCATGGACAACTTCATAGTCATCTTCATCACCTTGCCACCGATAGCCATCCATGAAACCACGCAAGAGCAGGTAGTCCCGCACCTGCCCGGAATCCGGGTCCGCAATAAGGCTCTTCAGCTTGCATCTTCGACACGGACATCTTATCTCCGTCTCGTTCTTTTGAAGCATCTCGGCCTTTGTGGAGCTCAAAAACTTATTCACGATTCCTTCGGTCATCCTGCGGACCATGGTCGCCCGCGGGGTAGAGCAAAACGATATTTTAGAACCAAGAAAAAATTTGGCATGACTTTCCCTAAAAATAGGACCAAAAAGAATGCATAGTGCCAAAATTCTCGCTGAAACAAAAATGAATCAACATTCCGGCAAAATATTGGCAACTATCGCATTTCAAATACCAGTACCTTCAAACACAAACATATATGCAACACCATAAACATATGCAACACCACAAACATACATAGATCTAGTTAGGCCATAAAAAGTGCATGTGCACATTGTTGGAGGGAGAAAAAGTAGATCTACAACATAAAGAAATCTTTCCCCTTACTTACCTATCAAAAAAGTAATTTAATCACTTAATTTGGATGAATCTATGGTGCAAATGAGATGAGGAGGAGGAGGCAGTCGAGACAAGCTTGGAGGAGGAGGTGGAGAGAATGAAGTGGGGAAAGTGAATGTGTAGGTGGCTGTCCAAAATATCTAGCTGGTCCCAGGTTACTAATGGCGCACCACCTACAAATGTGCCATTAGTAGTTTTGCAAAAAAATGATAGTAGTGGCGCACGGGGCGAGTGGTGCGCCATTACTAGTTAAAACTAGTAATGGCGCACTGTGCCCTGGTGCGCCATTAGTATTTTTGGAAAAATAAAAAATATATGTTAGTAGTGGCGCACCATGGACGTGGTGCGCCATTAGTGTCTATCACACTAATGGCGCACCAACACGTGGTGCGCCACTCCTATATAGTAGTGACGCACCACATGTCTGGTGCGCCATTAGTGTCCATATTATCTATAGCCCTTTTCCTAGTAGTGACACAACCAACTTTCTATTTTTTTATAAGTGAACTGATGGAAAACTTAATGGTGCACTTCTGTATTTTATTCAAGGTGAACTGATGCACTTGCAAAGTTAACTTATTATGTTCCTTTTTCATACTGAACTGATGCATGTTCACAAAATGAAAAGATTAAAGGTGTGAACATTCACTACATTTGTACCTTTGCTAGTGCCGCACTAGAATTAACATAACTAGATGATACCCCGCGCGTTGCTACGGAAACTTGTGCTGCTATAAGGAGGGGGTTTATCGAGTAAAAAGAAGTGAGACCACTAAAGGGGTGTATAAATAAATATATGTTTGTTTGAACCTTTGATAGAATTATATGAGGAGTCAGAAAAATTACTATAAGGTTTTAGGGCATTGGTTCGTCGTATTAAAATTAATTAAAAACTAATATCATTCTGGCCTTTATGGTCATTCCTTGTGTAAGATCCAAATAGAGTGTTTAAAAAGAAGATAAAAAATAGTTGGGTGCCACTTTAATGGACTCTTATGATTACAAAATGGCAACCAATGGACTCTCTTTATCTGATAATGTTCATGGTCGAATAAACGGCAAGATAAACCAAGTCATGAACGACTTATTGATTGGAGATGACCAATCCATATATTCCTGAAACCAATCAATAGTAACTTGCTCGCAGGAAACAATCCATAGATCTATTGTCTTCAGTATTGGACATCACATGTAGGTAAACAACCTAACATGATACTCGATTCAGAAAAAAGTGACGGGCCTTTTTTCACCTAGGAAGTATTCTAGCATGGTACATGATACTTACCAAATTAACTTGTTCGCAACTGATTTTGATGCAAATATAAGAGGACAATGGCATATTTTCAACACAATAATTAGTACAAAAAGCTGCAAAACAAATGTTTCTGTGATGTGCCATATATGAACTCAATATGCCATCCTAGTAGTATTTTTGCAAAAGAAAGAGAACATCATGTCCCTGAATATGCAGATACAAATAGTAACCTGGTACGTAAACATATATAAATTAGTAGCCTAAAACTAGATAGATGATAATTAATAACTGAAATCAGTTATATATATTCACGTGCACTATAGTTCATTTAAGGGAATCCTACAGAATAGGTGAGCAAAGACATACCAAGATTCAGGTTGGACATGATGGATGATAGGATGATTTTCCTTTGCAAGCACTCCTGTACAGTTCCGCAGGATAATCTCATATATGTTCCACCTGAAGATAGTGAAGAGACAACCGTGCTTACTAATAAAAACAATACCAATAAACATCATCAAGACTGAAGCAGTAGTGTCTTCGACTTTCCATTGAAACCGAACTAAGACCTATGATTAATCTTTAATAATGCAAAAAAGAGGACAGAGAATGGAGAACCTGTCACCAATTCACCACAAATCGAGCCATTGCCTGTCGGCCACCCATTTTCCCGAAGAATGGTGTTTGAGGCGTGGACAACCCTGCCAAAGTTTCGTCTGAGGTGCGATAGAGCATGCCTTCACCCACAACCATGGGGAACAACCCGGGAGGAGGCATCACACTGGAAGAGGAAATACTCGCTGTGGTGGTACGAAACAACAACAAGTTGAGTTGCATCTTTTATCAATTTGGTGCCAGAAGTGGGGAAAGAAGAGCGCTAGGAGGAGGGAGGCCCTCCTCGATGCTGCCCCGCGGAGGCGCTGTACGGAGCCGCTTGATGGGTCGCTCTCCTCTGTGTGCCTACACAGGCAGGAAAGGAGAGACCATCAGACCATCATCACTTCGTCGTTGGATCGGATCTCCCCTTTTCTTGTTTGCTTTTGGTGGAGTGGATGATTGACAAGAAGGACAAACTACACGTGAGATTTATCTTCCATCAGAGTGCATGTGAATTTGGCCACTGTACTTCGGAATGGATAGACAATGGACAATAGATCACACAAGGGGATTAATAGCCAAGGAAACTACCGGAGAACGAAGAGACGGAGAAGGGAATTAATAGCTGAGCAAACTGCCGGAGAATTAAGAGACGGAGAAGGAACAGACAGAAATATTAATCTAGTGGGGAGATGAAAAGAATAGGCCTTATTATGGTTAGAAAACTTGGTCTTCATTATCGATCAATTCACACCCGAGGAGGTGCTGTACGTGGGGAATGCATGAGTGTGACGTGGTTCATTGCTGATGTGTATATGTTGCATGTCAATATAGGATGATGTGACACATTGCTGATGTGGATAGTGTGCATGGTGAGAGAATAGGGAGTTGTGGGGAGCAACTTCTTAAGAATGTTAGATAAGTTAAGCTATCAGTACAGATGAAATCTTCACCACAAAGGAAACCCATATGAATGACCACTTGCATAATTTAGCAAAATTGAACATCATGTCTACTGTTGTTTTTGCAGAATGGACTTTGTGTTTCTTATGTACTTCAATAGTTAAAGGTTTTGAAAATTGCCACTGTCACATTCTCTATACTTGAACTCTTGTTAGACTAGGCATCTCCATTTCATAGAGAACACCATAAAATTGCACTCATTTTGTCAATATGGCAGGAAATTTAACATACTAGGAGCAGTAACATCACATGAGATAGAGTAATAGAAAGAGAGAGAGCACATGATAGCAGTAGCCTGTGCATGTTTATGGGGGGACTCTTGTCCATGAGAAGCACTGACGGCATGAGACGAAGGCCTGTCGGAGGCCAATCTAACTCGAGGACACAAGCCCGACTGTTTGAAGGACGACGCGCTGCAGTTCAAGTTAGCACCGGAGGAGCAGCTGGTGGAGAATCTCGAAGACGTCGCCGCATCTCCACAACGATGGTGCAGTCAGAGGTGCGCCGTCCAGGGCGCCGTGCCACGGCGAGGAAATGGGGACAGTCGGCGGTGGTAGTGGGGGTAGATGGGGCTCTCGGTGGCGCGCTGGGGGAGGGCGCAGTGGTGTCGCCCTCAGAGATAGAGCAGTCGGCTATGCGCCAGGGGAGGGGTCAACCGATGGCACGCTGGGGCATAGCAGACGGTCGAATTGGGCATATTGGGTGCAGCACATGTACCTCGGGAATGGAAGGGAAGTCGGGAGCAGGGGTGAATGGCTGAGGGTGGCAGTGGTGAATTGCCTGGGGTAGTGGCGGTGAACGGTCTATGCTGGATGTTGTCCTCCTCGGGGTAGAGGGGGCTAGGGAGGAGGCCAACCTGTAAACATGGGAAGGCGACGATGTGGTAGCACCACTGCGTCCACAACGCCGTTGAGGTGAGCAGCGAGCCATGGAGCGATGAAATGAGGCGCGCCACCATCGACAGTGCACGGCGGCCGGGGGGTGGGAGGCGCGTGACGACTGGGAGGTGGGAGGCGCGCGGCGGCTGGGGGAGGGAGGTGCGCGATGGGCGAGGGGTAGAAGGCATGCGGCGGCTGGGAGGTGGGAGGTGGGAGGCGGGTCGTGCGGGTGGGGAGGGTTTGGTCCGGGCGGGGACGACGATGGACGAAAGGTGGAAGGTGGGCGTACCTGTTCGATCGCTCATATAGAGGCGAGAGTTTCTAGTATCTGTCCTCCCCGGGCAGTTCATATATATATATATATATACACTACTATCAGGTGTAGTTACACCCATTTTTTATATACTAGCATGTGATAGTATATACTCTACTTTATTATTTTTAGTATGTTCATATACTATATCTAAGATACTCCAAAGTGAGCTTTATATAAAAAATAGCAAGTGAGCTCATAATTTTATTGTATTTGTGAAATATGTACATATTTATACGTAAAATGGAGTATGCATAAAATATGATACATACTATCAAAAAAGTAGTCCCTTTATCTCACAATATAAGAGCGTTTTGCAAGCTATGTTAGCTTGCAAAATGCTCTTATATTGTGGAACGGAGGGAGTAATATATATACTACCTAAAATTTTTATATACTACATACTACACGTACATACTCTCTGATATGATAGATACTACCTGAAACGTACGGAACAAAAGTGGAAGTAACCACACCCAGTAGTAGGTAAAGATAAAAATAAGAATTAGATAAAAATAAAGATAGATATTATAAGACAGAGGAAGTAAAAGGCATCGTGGCTGAAGGATTTGAGAAGATTGGATGGGTTTCGGAGACGGAACCGACCCATGATTTTCCACTTTCGTGATAAAAACCAAACACACCGCTACACCGGGCAGCCGAATACAAGGGGATTCGAGGAGATACGCAACGAAGGCCGAAAACGCTTCCCAGCAGCTTGTTGAGGGGATTTACAGGCGGACATCGTCGAAAAAAGCCTCGGCATCTTCGATCTCCCAGACGTCGTGGAGGTGTGGTAGAGGCGTCAACCGTCCGCCCCGGAACCCTCCCTCGCGTCAAATCCCTTCCAGCCCGGACACCTCCAGCCGGCCGCCCTAGTCTTTTTGAGAAAGAGAGCGAATTTTGTACTAGTTGCTCCTGCTGGTTGGGTTCTGCTGTGATAATTTTATATACAGACAGCATTCCTTGATGAAGTGCTATTTGCTGCTGGTGGTTGCTATTTGCTGCTAGTTAATTCCATACTAAGAGAGCATTGCTTGTTGATCGTGTTGTGATATACATAGAGTTGCTGCTAGTTAATTTTTCAGTGCTGCTACTTATTTGATTGCCGCTGCTTGCTACTTATTTGCTGGCAGATGGATGGAGATGAAAGTTTTGAGGAGATGCAAGTGTTGGATATGCTCATGAATTCGCCGTTGTCTTCATCTGGCGACGACGAACTCATTCTTGCAGCATCCTCGGAGCATGAGGAGGAAGAGAAGGTGAATAATCGACGCCATGGCGATTCCAAAATCGGGTGTCAGACAGTGGATTGCGGAAGAGGTGCTGGATTTCTGTGGGATGACTACTTCAAGCAAAAGCCTATCTTTCCTGAAAAATATTTTCCCCAAAGGTAGGTAATTAGCACATTGTTCTTTGTTTGCCTATTTTCCATCTCCCTATCTCATTTATGTTTCTCCACGCAGGTTTAGAATGTCCTGGAGTTTATTTTATCGCATAGGTGAAGCTATAGTTGAGCATGATCATGATGGTTATTTTAAGCAAAAAGGAAATGCTAGTGGTACTCCTGGTTCGCAGCCTCTTCAGAAGATGATCGTGGCAATGCGGCTGCTAACTGATGGATATGCAGCTGATGCTGCGGATGAGTACGGCCGGTCTGCAAAAACTATTGATGTAAAAGCTTGCAAAAAGTTTGTGATAGCTATTTGTCAAATCTTTGGGGATGAGTCCTTGAGATCTCCAAATGAAGAAGATAGTGCAGGATTACTTGCAATCTGGCAACCTGTACGGCTGTCAAAAGCAAAACCAGCGACTTTCCAGTACCCTCCATTTTTTGGGGATTTCTTGTGCTTCAGAGTCCCCATCTCTGTCACAGGTTTGTCTTTGAGATCTGACCCAATCCGTGATTTCTGCCTCTCCCTTCTGTATTCTCTCAGCCCCTTTTATTTAGGAAGGAGCATGGGAGGGACTCATGAATACTCTATTGGTTTTGTCCATTCCTCGGTTGGTGATGAGCTACCCCAAGATGCCATCTGTAAGTCGACCTCAATCTTGTGCTCGACCATTTAGCCATTTACTCCCTCCGTTCGGAATTACTTGTCACAGAAATGGATGTATCTAGACGTATTTTAGTTCTAGATACATTCATATCCGAGACAAGTAATTCCGAACGGAGGGAGTAGCATAGAAAGATGCAATTTTTAAGCCGGGCCATGGGAGTGTGTGGTCATTGCGGGGAGCAGAGTTCAGATTTGTTAGATTTTAGTGACATGACTATTCTTTCACTATTTGTTTGGCTTAAAGATTTCATTTTTCTTCTTAAAGATTTCATTCTTCTTAAGGATTGCATAAAAGATGAAGTTTTGTTTCCTTGCTTTGCACAGTATGTTGGCATCACACCGGCTGCTTCTTTGTGAGTAGATATTTGTTTCTTTGCGCGCAATTTTCTTGGCCGAGTCACATAACTTTCCACTTGGTTTTCCAGTTTTATTTATATAATTTCTTTCGTCACAAAAGATTCATTGTCCTAGTCCGACCAATATATGTGTTGGATCTTTGTTTGTTTTGCTATATGTACATGACCTGCAGACCAGCACATAATATGAGGTATTTTTATTTACAATGGCAGGCTCTTATGCAAGGTCCAGTTGGTCGGACCTTCCCACGGATCTCCTCCTCAGAATCCTCCAACGCCTCCAGCTCCAGGAATGCCTTGCTTTTGTGTTAGTCTGCACATCATGGAGCTGGGCTGCGGCTGCTGCTGGCGTCCCATGTTCTTGTAGACCGTGGCTCATGTCTTGGACCCACCTCGTTGAGGAGAGTCAACCCAAGATCAACTCGAGCTCGACTATGACCTGCAAGTTCCGCCATCTGCTGGACGTCAACAAGTCTTATGATGTTGATTTTCCCAAGGGTTGTTTTGTTGCATGTGCTGGAGCTTCTCATGGATGGCTGGTTCTGGTAAATGAACTCTCCAATCTACCCCTTTACCTCGGACATGGTCTCTTTACCACCAATTACCGATTTCTCATTCGTGGAGGCAATATGTGATAATCAAGGAAACATAGAAGGTTATTGTCTTTTTAACGATGAATTCTATGATGCAAAAGATCTGGCAACATGGTTCTTCCAGAAGGCAGTTTTGTCCTGTACTCCATCCAAAGGGGGCAACTACATTGTCATGATCATTCATTATGATAGCAATTGGCTCTCTTTTGTTAGGGCAGGAGAGGGCAAGTGGCAAGTGGTCTCAACTTCAGCTAGAAGGGTACAAAATCGGTATGCAGACTGTGCATACCACAATGGGAGTTTTTACACTGTGACATGCCATGGAATAGTAGAGAAATATTATCTTGATGGACCGAATGGACCAACAAAGGAGGCAATTATTGCACATAGTACCTATTCAAGTGTTCTTACTAGGAACTTGGTGTCTACACCATGGGGTGATCTCTTGCAAGTCCGGGCCATTTCTGCAAATCGTGTGGATCGTGTGAGATTTCAAATTGCCAAGGTTCATCCTGAAGGATGCAAGAAGGTATCACCGGACGACTTGGTAGAGCATGCAATATTCGTTGGACTGAATCACTCGACATGTTTACCCTCGAAGAATTTCCCAGGTTTAAGACCTCAATGTATCTATTTCTCATCTCCTTGGATGACAGCGACATTTGATTTGGTTGCCCGTTGTCGTGGATGGGGAGGTGTAAGGTCATATGACATAGAAAGAAGAGTCTTTGAGCATGCTTTTCCCTTCGTAGGGATGCCTAAAAGTTGGAGAATGCATGTTCCTTCAGAGATATGGATCACAACGAATATATAATACTTGGGGCCAGTGTGTCTTCGGAAGCTCGTATGTGTCATAAATAAATGCGAATTGCTAAGATTTAGTACACTAAAGATTTACTTAATCCTCTGGGCGCTCCTGGTGCATAGTTTCTTATCGTTGTTTATTAATGCAAGATAGATTTATGGATATAGCTTTCTCAATTAATGATGGTGTAAGTGTTTTATCTGAATGGTTTTTCATTTACGGTACTAAGTTTCGGGATGCATACTAGCATTGTGACGTTGTTACCTGTTTGTGACGTGTACTAACCTGATATATGTTTTGTTAACGTGCGTGAAGATGAATACGCGCACGTGGAATTGGGTGACACTTGTGCACATAATTGAACGGCCGTAAATTTTTTTTTGAGGAAGCATGCTTTCATTCAAGTCGCAAAATAGTACAAAGTTCTTGATATGTACAAGCACACCCTAAAACACGCACAGAAAACTAGAATAACAAAGAGCAACCTAAAACAACCAGTAAAACACGAAGATCTTCGAAGGTAAACCTTGCGAGAAGACCCATGCAACACAAACATCTATAGTTAGATTTAAGCAGGTCATCATCTTCAACCATGGTATAATCACCATTATGCTGCTCCCCCTTTTCTTCGCTTCCGCGCCGAAAAGACGAGAACATACATATGCATCTAACACACCTGCATCAACCTTCGCCATATCTGGTTTTGAGTACCGATGTATGTGTCCCTTCCATATGGAAGAGAAATAGGATCTGGTTCCGGTGCCACGGTCGGACCAACTGCCCGGCAAAGTAGGATATCCCTCCAGCAGTAGCACAAAGGAGGAAGAAATGCAGCATGAAACCATACCGACGCTGAGGTAGAAGAATCTCTGTCTCCACACAACCACCACCCATCTGAGGACCAACCTGGCCAGTGCCGGTTGACCTCTAGACATCGTAGCCCGCGATCTCGACGAGATCCGGGGACCCCCACCCCGCTGGCTCCTAGACGAAGGCAAGAGTCCTGCCTGACCGCGAACGGGGCCGAAGAAAACTTACTCAGTCGCGACGCCCCGCGACGGTCTGGGCAGCGACTCCCTCAACCCTAACCCTACTGAGAACCAATCAAGGCACAAATCCGAGGTCCCCTCCCTCCTGCCACTGGAGCGGGTGACGGAGGGAGGGGGAACCAGCAGCGGCGCCGGTGGCTCGCAAAGGGCACCTGCTGTCGCCTACTTTCTGCCTCGCTACGATCCGATATTTTTGGAGGCAGTTCTCTCGTTCCTGCTTACCGCACCATGAACAACCATACATACTATATCCAATAGTGGTTTCAAACTGGAGTGGTTTCGCGCGGGTCACAAGACTTTCACACACACACACACACACACACACACACGCGCGCACACACACACACACACACACACACACACACACACACACACACACACACACACACACACACACACATATATATATATATATATATATATGCACACTATTCTGATCACGGGATCAGAATAATATTCTGATCACAATCTGAACTGCCTGAGTAACGCGCCTGAACTTCCCTCTGTACGAACCCGACCTTCGGGCTATCTTCGCAACCATGCCCCCCACGCGAATTACTCTGTTTAGTCGTGTTATATATGATGTCAGTGTAATCTAGGTACGTTTTTAGCAACTAAATACCGGTTTTAAATAGGAATCTCGCTCGTTGGCGGATTTTTCTCTCGAGTAGTGATGAAATTGCATTTTTTACAATTTTACTGCCTGAGTTGTTCGACCTGAACTTCTCCTAGTGCTAGGTTGAACTTCTGCCAACATTGCCCAAACGTGGCTTGCGATATACCGTTGGAAAGCTATGGACACCGGTATCATGACTCAAGTTAAATTTTTGACAAAATGTAAGCGGTGAAAGATCAATTTTGAAAACCGTTTTTCCCTCATACAAACAACGTGAGTCGTATTTTCGATCACATTTTTAAAACGTTTATCGGAATGAGGCAAATAATATGGCGTTGGAAAGCTGCTGCAAAACCGCTCTTTCCACATGTTGAAAGTTTTCTCTAATTCCATATGGATAAAGAGTAATTTTGAAAATCGTAGAATTTCATAAACAGAACAACCGAGTTCGTATTTTCGATGCCATTTCTAAATTGCTAATCCAACTGAGGCAAATAATATGGCGTTGGAAAGCTTATGAAAATGCGCTACTTTTTCATGTTAAAAGTTTTTTCTAATTTTGAACGGTTTAAAAGTAATTTAGAAAACGATACAAGTTCCACCGAGTTCGTATTTTCGAGCTAATTTTTTAACCGTACGTCCGAATGCAGCAAATGATATGGCATTGGAAAGCTTGAACAAATGTGAAACCTTTTTGTACATACTGTTTCTCCCAATTCCTTACTGTTTTAAGTCAAATTTGAAAATGGCTAAAAACGCATTTTCCTCATAATTTCTACAAACTTTATCAGAATGAGGCAAATAATATACCGCTGAAAAGCTACGGAAAATGCGAAACTTTTCCATGTTGATGGTTTTCTCTGATTCCTAGCCGTTTTCATGTAATTTATAAAACAACAAGATCATTCGTTCTGCCTTTATCACGAAACAGATTCTTCGAGAATGCACCGCGTGAAGAATCTAAACTTCTCGGGGCGTGTACCTGAACTTCACTCTATTTTTCACATGATTTTTTTGCTCGTAGCTCTCCATCCACTCACCGGAATTGAGCAAGTGATATACCAGTGGAAAGCTGCTATAAGCACACATCTTTCCTGTGTTGATCGTTTTTTCATACCCGCGATGATTTTAAAAGTTTTTCATCTAAAATTCATTTAGTGTAGTAGTTAAACTTCCTGCTGTTTTCACGTTGAACTTCTGTGACGTATTTTTTTGTAATTTTTCTCATCCATTCGTTAGTGTTACACAAATGATTTTCCTTTTGTACAAACCTATCACACCCTCGATGCGACTATAGCTCCCACGTGTCGAGGCACGACTTAGAGACATAATCGCATTGAAGGCATATGTCGCAAGTTAGGAAATCTTCACAACATCCCATGTAATATGAATAATAAAGGGGAGATAACATAGTTGGCTTACACTCGCCACGTCAATCAAGTACATAAATAACATTACATCATCCAAACACTCATGGCCCGACTACGGCGCCAAAATAAAAGAGAACCCAATATGCGACACGGTCCCAATCGCCCCCAACTGGGCACCACTACTAATCATCAGGAAAGGAAACATAATAACGTTGAGAGTCTTCGTCGAACTCCCACTTGAGCTCATACGCGTCTCCTGGAGCGGAATCATCAGGCCCTGCATCTGGTGTAATAGTAATCTGTGAGCCACAGGGACTCAGCAATCTCGCACCCTCGCGATCAAGACTATTTAAGCTTGTAGGTAAGGTAGGGTAAAAAATATGTGGAGCTGCAGCAAACGACTAGCAAGTATGGTGGCTAACTTATTCGCAAAAGAGAGTGAGAAGAGGAGGCAAAGCGCGAGCGAGAAACTAGAGAACAACCTACGCAAACATTAGTCCAACACCGTGTCCACTTCCCGGACTCCACCGAGAAGAGGCCATCACGGTAACACACTCAGTTGATTCATTTTAATTAATTAAGGTTCAAGTTATCTACAACCGGACATTAACAAATTCCCATCTTCCCATAACCGCGGGCACGGCTTTCGAAAGTTCAAATCCCTGCATGGGAGTCCCAACTTAGCCCATGACAAGCTCTCACGACCAACGAAGGAATAGACCTCCTCCCAAGACGTTCCGATCAAACTTGGTATCTCGGTTACTCAAGACACTTTGAAAGGTTAAAACAAGACCAGCAACACCGCCCGAATGTGCCGACAAATCCCGATAGGAGCTGCACATATCTCGTTCTCAGGGCACACTCAGATGAGACATCCTACGAGTAAAACCAACCCTCAAGTTGCCCCGAGGTGGCCCCGCAGTCTACTCGGTCGGACCAACACTCAGAGGAGCACTGGCCCGGGGGGGGGGGGGGTTAAAATAAGATGACCCTCGGGCTCCGAAAACCCAGGGGAAAAGAGGCTAGGTGGAAAATGGTAAAACCAAGGTTGGGCATTGCTGGAAAAGCTTTAATCAAGGCGAAATATCAAGGGGTTCCCATTATAACCCAACCACGTAAGGAACGCAAAATCCGGGAACATAACACCGATATGACGGAAACTAGGGCGGCAAGAGTGGAACAAAACACTAGGCGAGAGGCCGAGCCTTCCACCCTTTACCAAGTATATAGATGCATTAAGATAACATAGCAATATAATGATATCCCAACAAGTAAATAAATGTTCCAACAAGGAACGGTCTTCAATCTTCACTTGCAACTAGCAACGCTATAAGAGGGGCTGAGCAAAGCGGTAACATAGCCAATCAACGGTTTGTTAGGACAAAGGTGGGTTAGAGGTTTGACATGGCAATTTGGGAGGCTTGAAAGCAAGTGGTAGGCATCGTAGCAATGGCATAGCAAAAGAGCGAGCAAACTAGCATAGCAAAGATAGTAGTGATTTCGAGGGTATGATCATCTTGCCTGCACAGTTGTCAGAGTTGACTGGATCCTCGAAAGCAAACTCAACGGGCTCCTCGTTAGTGAACTCGTCTCCCGGCTCTACCCAAACAAGACAAACAAGCAACAAGGACACAATCAACCACGTGCAAACTCAAACAACACAATGCAAAGATGATATGCTATGCGGGATGCGATGCGGGATGCAAAAAGCAAGATATGACAGGAAATGCATGAACCTGGCCTCAACTTGGAATTCCAAGTGTGCCACTGGAAAGATGAGATGAAATCGCTTGAAAACAATATAAAGAACTCCGGAATCGGAGTTACGGTTTGGAAATGGCAAGCGATTCAAAAATGACACCGGTCTGCGATTTACAGCAAGTAGGCATCTAACTGCAATGATATGAACATGCTACATCACCCAAACAAGACAACAAAATACATGGAAGGGATGCACACAAGATGCTTAACAAAAGTCTAGCACTGAGCTACGGCCAATTCATCCATTAACAGGTTCAAACAAGCATGGCAAAAATGCATATGGCAAACAGATCTCAGACTTAGTGAAATCAACACTTGTCTGGAATTTCAGATCAGGTAGCCCCCTTCGGAGCAACAAAACTACATGCTACAGGATCTGAACATGGCAAAGTAAAACATGGCATGGAGCTACTCAAAGAGCTTAACAAAATTCCCTTAGTGACCTTGAGCCAAAAGGGATCAGAAAATACAATTTCAAGCATGTGAACATAGCAAAAACATAATCAGTTTTCATACTTAATGAAAACTGACACATGCTGAAATATAACTCAAGTAGGCATATGTACGAGCTCGATGCACTCACTACGGTGCAAGTCATGTCAAGACAAGCATACACCCATCAAGAAGGCACAAAATACAAGCTCGACATGGCAAGAACAATAGCATAGCATGCACGGATCAACTACAACATCACCGGCAAAATTGCAAACAAGTTGACAATCTGCCCAGATTCACAAAGTAGCAAAACTAGAGCTCGATTGACTCAAGCTAGGGTGCTCCATAATTGCAAACAAAGACATGGATGGATATAGCACTACAATATTAACAAAACATCCTTACTGACCATCCTCAAAAGAGGCACGGATCACTAGGAAACAACATGAACATATGGCCTCATGAGATAAACAGCTCCAGGACTTAGTGAAATTACTGTCCCTGAAAATAGAATTAGCAAGTGCACCACTTTGCAAGCTTGCACAAGTCACCACACACATCATAAAAATATATGGGTTGCACCTCTGGAAAGATGACAAAACCCTTAACAAAACACATGTAGAGCATCAGGGAATAGCATGCACACATTAATCATGGCAAAAATGACAAAAACCTAAATGGAGTAGCAGATCTGACAATTAACTCAAGTAGCCCTCTTCTAACAGCATTTCGGGCATCAAGATGAACTCAAATGAAAATGATGCAATGGAATGAAATGATTTACTCTTTGAGATGAACATTTTGATATGCTATATGCATGAATTGGAGCTACGGATGTGAAGTTACGGAGCTACGAACATGAGCACTTGGATTGAAAATTTCGGGACTTAGAAGAATAAAAACACCTCCGGATCTAGGGTTAGACCCGGCACGCGAACCGAGGTTGGATCCGGGCTCACCGGAGTTCCCTGTATGCCAGAGCTCGCCGGAGGAAGGAGGAGGCCGGCCCGGGGCTCGCCGGAGTGGCGGCCGGAGCGCGGGGCCCGAGGGGCGCGGCGGCGCGGTCGGGCGGGCGAGGCGGCGGGGATGGCGTGGCGATGCGGCGCGGTCTGGCCGGGCGGCGGCGCGGCGGAGGCGGCGGAGCTTGGCAGGGAGCAGGGAGGCGCGGGCGGCGGATGGATGGGCCTTGGGGGCCGGCTGCGGGCTTCCCGGGCCCGGGCGGCGCGGGGATCTGGGGACCGGGCACGGGGGAATGGGAGGCTGCCACGTGGCAGCGATGGCGGCGGGATTTTTCGTCCGGCGGCGGGCGGACACGTCCGGCCGCGCGGAGAGGAGGGGGATCTAGGTCTAGGGTGGATTTGATCCGGAAATTTCGGGGGAGATGCTATTTTATAGGTAGAGGGAGCTAGGAGAGTCCAAATGGGGTGCGGTTTTCGGCCACGCGATCGTGATCAAATACTCTAGTTGATGGAGCAGAGTTAGGTGGATTTTGGGCCAAAATGGAGGGGTGTTGGGCTGCAACGCACACGAGGCCTTTTCGGTCCCTCGGTTAACCGTTGGAGTATCAAACGAAGTTCAAATGGTACGAAACTTGACAGGCGGTCTACCGGTAGTAAACCAAGGTCGCTTGGCAAGTCTCGGTCCAATCCAGAAATGTTTAATCCCCACACACGAAAGAAAGCTAGAAATGGCCACCGGAGGAGAAAATGCTCGAATGCATGTGACGAACACGTATGCAAATGCAATGCACATGATGACATGATATGAGATGCATGACAACGATCAGAGCACACGGAGACAAAGACCCGAACCCGAGAAAATAAATATAACTTAACCCCGGAAATGGCAAGAGTTGGAGTACAAATAGGGAAAGTTACATCCGGGGTGTTACAAAACCCTTCTCACAATAATTTTTTTAACTTCCTCCGACCGAGGACTTGAACTTATAACAACAAAAAATTTGGACTTTGCCTTTTTATTCAGTTTTTTCTCATATGAAACACACACGCGATTCATATTTTGGACTTTGCCTTTTCTCTGTTATTTCAATTTGAACTTCACCTTTTTATATTTTGAGTAAAGAATTGTATTAGATTTTTATACGGAAAAAATCAAACATGGAAATACAAGGTGAACCTCTCTTGCAAGAATTTTTGAACTTCTTCGGACAGAGCACTTGAACTTCTTTCAACAAACCTTTAAAATTTTATTTTTCTACACTTTTATTCTCACCTGAAATGCTTTCCTTGCAGTAGTTGAACTTCTCGTTATTTTCACTTTAAACTTCTATCACGTATTTTTGTTCAACCTCTCTCACAAGAATTTTCGAACTTTCTCACGCCGAGTACTTGAACTTCTAGCAACAAAACTTTCGGCCTTTATTTTTTCATTCCTTTTTTTCATAGAAATGCACACCGCGTAGTACGTGAACTTATGTCAGTTATCAAACTGAACTTCTCTCGGTTACGTGAAAATATTTGAGTTTCTTATAGACATTGACCCCTCCACATTTTTAAATATCGAACTTCTCTGTTTTGTAATTTGGACTTCTTGGTTTATTTCTTTTAGCATCAAAGTATCCTAGTTTGTCATAAATATTGGACCCCTCCACATTTTTTAAAATTTTGATTTATTTGTAAAAACATAGACACAAACGGGAGAGAGAATTATGTGTGCATAAAGTGGGTTGCAATTTCCAACTTTCCCTCGTCGAGCACTTGAACTTCTAGCAGAAAATGTTTTTCATTTTATGAGTTGGTTTTAAAAAGCCAAAATGGCATTGGTTTTTGTTTTTGTTTTCCGAACTTGTAAATCTTAGGTTTTAATAAACTCCAAACTTCCATGTTATTTTAATTCGAACCTCATGTTGGTTTTATTTTCTATTAGCGGTTAGAATCTGAATTTTTAATAAACATTAAAGAGCTCCATTTCTTTAATTTGAACTTCTAGGTTTCTTTTAGAAATGGGGAAATCCATTTTCTAATTAAAGTTTCTAAACTTTTGTTGTTATTTTTACTTGAGCTTCGGTTTTGGAAACTTGTTGAACATAAGCATTTCCGAAACTGAAACCAACATATCAAAACTGCCCCCATCTTTTCTTTTTATTCTTTTTTTCTCATACGAAATGCACACCATGCAATACGTGAACTTTCGGCAGATAGCAATTTGGACTTATCTCTATTTTGCTTTAGCAACTGGAAAAAAAATCTGACTGGGGGGTGAGTAGGACTCCCCCCTTTCCTAGTTGGATTAGGACTTGGGAGGGGGAAGGATTGGAGAAGAAGGAAAGGGGGGCGCCGCCCCCCTCTCCTTGTCCTATTCGGACTGGGGGGAGGGGCATGCAGCCCAGCCCTAGCCACCTCTCCTATCTTCCACCTAGGCGCACTAAGGCCCATTAGGTTCCCGAGGGGTTCCGGTAACCTCCCGGTACTCCGGTAAAATCCCGATTTCACCTGGAACACTTCCGATATCCAAACATGGGCTTCCAATATATCAATCTTCATGTCTGGACCATTTCGAGACTCCTCGTCATGTCCATGATCACATCCGAGACTCCGAACAACTTTCTGTACATCAAAACATATAAACTCATAATATAACTGTCATCGAAACATTAAGCGTGCGGACCCTACGGGTTCGAGAACTATGTAGACATGACCGAGACACGTCTCCGGTCAATAATCAATAGTGGAACCTGGATGCTCATATTGGCTCCTACATATTCTACGAAGGTCTTTATCGGTCAGACCGCATAACAACATATGTTGTTCCCTTTGTCATCAGTATGTTACTTGCCCGAGATTCGATCATCGGTATCTCAATACCAAGTTCAATCTCGTTACTGGCAAGTCTCTTTACTTGTTCCGTAATACATCATCCCCCAACTAACTCATTAGTTGCAATGCTTGCAAGGCTTAAGTGATGTGCATTACCAAGAGGGCCCAGAGATACGTCTCCGACAATCCGAGTGACAAATCGTAATCTCGAAATACGCCAACCCAACAAGTACCTTCGGAGACACCTGTAGAGCACCTTTATAATCACCCAGTTACGTTGTGACGTTTGGTAGCACACAAAGTGTTCCTCCGGTAAACAGGAGTTGCATAATCTCAAAGTCATAGGAACATTTATAAGTCATGAAGAAAGCAATAGCAACATACTAAACGATCGTGTGCTAAGCTAACGGAATGGGCCATGTCAATGACATCATTCTCCTAATGATGTGATCCCGTTAATCAAATGACAACTCATGTCTGTGGTTAGGAAACATAACCATCTTTGATCAATGAGCTAGTCTAGTAGAGGCATACTAGTGACACTCTGTTTGTCTATGTATTCACACATGTATTATGTTTCTAGTTAATACAATTCTAGCATGAATAATAAACATTTATCATGATATAAGGAAATGAACGATAACTTTATTGTTGCCTCTAGGGCATATTTCCTAAAGTCTCCCACTTGCACTAGAGTTAATAAGTTGCACTATCATTATCATTATCAAATAAGTTGCACTATCATTATCAACTCTGCATCTTTTTGCTTCAACATTATGAATATGTGTATCACTACTACCGAGATTCATCAAAAATAGACCATTCTTCAAGGGTGCATGACCATAAAAGATATTACTCATATAAATAGAACAACCATTATTCTCTGATTTAAATGAATAACCGTCTCGCATCAAACAAGATCTAGATATAATGTTCATGCTCAACGCTGGCACCAAATAACAATTATTTAGGTCTAAAACTAACCCCGACGGTAGATGTAGAGGTAGCGTGTCGACCACGATCACATCGACTTTGGAACCATTTCCCACGCGCATCGTCACCTCATCCTTGGCCAGTGTTCGCTTAATTCGTAGTCCCTGTTTCGAGTTGCAAATATTAGCAACAGAACCAGTATCAAATACCCAGGTGCTACTGCGAGCTCTAGTAAGGTACACATCACTGCTCCGAGCCTCTGTTCATTACTTGTTTGTGTGTTCTTGATCTTCCCATGTTTTGCATGACTAATTTGATGCTTCTATTAATTATGGAGCTGCCAACCCTATCAAGCAAAATATTTTTTCTTTTGGGGCTGGCACCTCGAACAAGCATAAAAATAGAGGGAAGCAAATATATTGTCGTGTATGCACACACCCTTCTTTCATTAGTTTAGATGAACCATTGATGATCAATTCGGACCAGTGCATGCGATTAAAATTAATTTTACCTAAATAGATGGTGCAGAATAAACTACAACAACTAGATTTGCAACCACGGGATGCTAACGATATCTTCAAAGAACATTGCAACGGCAGCTAGGCTTCACAGCAACATATGGTAAGCCAGTGTGTTTTAGTACATGTGAAATGTAATGTGAGTGGGCTGCTTTCTTGGCTTGTGCCCTCAACGTGTAATCCTACCGAATTATAAATGGTTCAGTTGTCTGCTTTGCTGTATTGCTTGATTCGAATGCTTATTTGTTGTTACGCTATACCCGAGTTGGCCAATATGTCAGCAGTGCCTGGTGTACTATCATAAAGAAATGCATGCCTATTTCATTTGAGTCCTTAACTTTTCCTCTCAACTTCATCACAAGACTGTCTCCGTAGTTTATATGAGGCCACACCATTAAGTGCTTTCTCAGATTCAATTGCTTAGATGCCCTGGCAACTTAAATATAGCGGTTGTACACCCCCTTTCAACTGGGGATGTCAACTAGGTCCCGTTTAATCCCGATTAAAGTCCACTAGTGGTATGATAGTTCAAAAGAGTTTTTGTTTTTTGAGGAAAATGAACTAGGGAGGTAGCAAAAACTAACCAGATGGGACTGGCGGATGTCGTTTATTTTCCACTTACATACCTAGTTTCATCTTACCATTTTAATTTATTTTCGGCTGATGCTGCTTCGAACCATTTAAATATACTTTGCCATGCTCGGCAATAATTCGTCCGTCATTTACCATGTAAGCTTACTGCCTGGATCATACGATAACTATCTCTTACTGAGGTCAAGCGGAAACCTTTCAGGATGCTGTTCATACTTGGACACAATGTACAATCCCAGAATATATTTGTGGAAGCAGTGCGCCATCCATGTTACCAGATGGTAGCAGTTCAGAGGCAACACTGCCGGAGAGCAGTCTAAGCAAAAATATTATAGTGCTTGAGGCTCTACTAGAGGCAGAAAGAGATGGTGTGGCTGCCATGAATGAGGTAATCTTTATCTTGAGGCTGGAAATTACAGAATTAGCGGCACGCATTATGCAAGCAACCCAAGAATTGGAGGAAGTAAGAATGTTGCATTTGAAGACGGAGGAGGTCCTGCTGTTTCTGCTATCTGAAGCCCAAGGTAATCCCGGTTCTTCTTTAGATACCAGTTGAAATTGTCATTAGATTATTGTACTTGCATGTTGTGTCATGTCTCTGAATGGATTATGTTGCAAGACCCCCTATGTTGTCCATGTGTTGTAATGATCCGAATTTTTTAGGCGAGGTAATCCTCAGTACTTGTATGATTGACATAAGGTGAACTGTTTTTCATGTGAGCATATTGTATTGGATGAAATAACTGTTTGACTCAGAATGTATCCAACCTACTGAATTTGAAGATCACGGCATTTCTAAATCATAATCATATATAAAGGTGGAATAAATCTTTGTTGTGGTTTTGAAGAAATAAATAACAAAACGTATAATTATCTGTGGATATTCGTAATCGAATACAAATTGGATTTGAATTTAGTTTGCCAGGTCCCAGGGCAAACGTGAATGCTAATTCTCCCAAGTTTTGAACGAAGCGGCTAAACACCCACTATAATTTGTGGGCTGCCCAAAGCAAGTGTTTGCGAGATGGAAATTACTGTCTACCCCTGACACTTGACATCCTTATCGACCGGATTTACACTGCTCTCGATAGGGGTAGACTAGTAACTTCAATCAGACGTGACACGGCGGCCACTGAGCCCATTCAGACACGGTGGGCGCCAAACGTGGGCGGCAAAACACATTTGATTCAAGCTCGTCCGAAAGACATGTGTCTCTTCCTCCATTTCCCCATTGATACACGGTGAGCGGCAAAACAAACTCTCTTCATCCAAAATCGATGTAGGCTAATATTTTAAATAGGGGCATATGTGTAACTTCCATCAGACGTGACACAACCGCCCTACCTGTCAGCCCCGTTCATACACCGTGGGCGCCAACCGTGGGCGCCAAAACACCCTCTCCTCGCCCGAAATAGTTACCGACAAATATTTAGGAGATGCGAGATTACCGTCCTATCCCCAACCAACGCGATGTCTGAAATTTTAAACGGGGGATAAGTTCGTAACTTTCCCCCATTTCAGAGAAGCGCGTCCCAAAGTTTGAGATCCCCCTCCCCTCCATTTCCCTATTCATACATCGTCGGCGGCACAACAACCTCCGCACTGCGGCCAGCCTCCTCCATCCGCCACCCCATCCTCCACCTTGCCGGAGCCGCTACCCCTACCCTGTCGTCCACTGCAAGAGATGGACATCTCTCATCCATGGCGTTGGACCAGGATCCTTTCATTGCCTCCTCTCGCTTCATCGGCACCGTCGTCCACCTTGCCGTTGCTGCTCCTACGACCGCCTCGTCCACGACAACAGGATATATCCCCCAACCCGGCCGTCTGCCGTCTAAAGTCTTCTTCCCCGCCGCTGACAGCCATCGCACCCGCAGCACCCTCAACGTATCAGCATAGGCCTACACGGCGTCGCAAGAGAGGTGGTACTCTCCCACATGTGTTTAAGTTATTGATCTCACCCGAAAAATAGAACGTAATTTGTTTACTGTACTTTTCTTGTCTGTACCAAATCGTAGTGGCTAGTTGAAAGCAAACATTGGTTGCGAAGTAGCTTTGTCCAGTTCGCACCTTCAGATCTGCCATGGCACGGGCACTATACTCGTAAAGCTTATGGTTTCTCCCCTTTATATTCACTACCATCATCGTAGGTGCTTCGTGTCGTGCTAGCACTGCTCCTCAAGACCTCAACCCAAAGCTTACATGTTGATATAAGAATCTGATATGATGCTCATATCACTAAAACAGAGAACGTTTAATTGGTCACCTAATGTTCCTATATTCATTTCGAAAAGCATGTGCGACACCCACTGGTCCAGCTAGTTCCACTTTCCTGATTTTCTCTTGAGGCTTAGGGTTTTCCCCTTTTATCTACTCTACTATGATCTGCGTAGGTGCTTTCTGTCGTACTAGCATTACTCCACCCTTCAAGCTAAACAACACAACACTCAGAATTCGAAAGCTTAGTTGTTCAAATATGATTGTGATATGATACTGATATTAGTTAACCGCCACATTTAATTGGTTAGCTAAAGGTCCCACTTGAGTTTCCAAATGCATGTCGCGACATATAGAGAGACAACATAATTGCATTCCTTTGTCACTTGTTGACCGTACTTTCTTGTCCATACCAAATCTTAGTTGTTATTTCAAAGCAAACATCAGTTGCTACCTACCCTTTGTGCGGTTTGCAGCTTCAGATCTGCCATCCCACTGCCATGGTCAACACTGTACTCATCATGCTTATGTTTTCCCCATTTTATGATGACCGCAATCAGCCTACGTGGTTCGTGTCGTAATAGCACTGCTCCACCCATCGAGCTAAACAAGCTTAGTTGTACAAATTCATATATGATATTATTGCTGATATTAGTAAAACTGAGAGATGTTTAATTGGTTAGCTAAATGTTCCTACTTTAGTTTCGAAATGCATGTGAGCCACATATGGAGAGACCGGAAAGAATAGTATTTCTCTGTGCGCTCTGGTTCATCATAGGTGGCCAACCGACATTGTATTGAAAGACTTGTAATATCTTCAATCTGCTTGCTCTTCTGATCTTCTTTAAGATGATACTCTTCTCTTGCGGTCGACTGGTCAGGTTGAGTTGTTCTCCCTTAGTATATTTTGAATCTGTTAGGTCAGGTCGACTTGTTCTTCGTTACTACATGTTGAAGCTATCATCTGCGAAGTGTCATCACTTCTGGAGCTCTCATATTTTGAGTAGTAGGCCACATTATATTAATGCACACAACAAATTACAACATGCATGACGTCTTTTAAAATAATTGCAGAGATAGCACAAAGGGGTTTACAGGGAGGCAGTATTGGATTAGAATCACTTCTACATTACAAAGAAAATCTCACTTGTTTTTATGTTTTCATGCATGTCAGATATTGAACATTATCAAAATGAATATGAGAATGGGCACACGAGAGGAATATTGCGGAACGATCCACTGGCTAACACACTTGGCATGGTGGAGGATGGCCTATCTTATTCACCCATCAAGGTGCTTGCTCTAACTTTGCAAAGTTATATTGGTTGCACATATTTTGCATCTAACCTCTTGCATTACTTCTACTTTGTTACACCATCTGCTTAGTTTAAGCATCATATATGAGTATATGCCATACCTATCCATTTTATGTACCTATTCCATGTGTCATCACACTATGTTTTTCCAGTGAAATGTTGTTCTTTTGTAATAGATGTCCAAAAGGAAGAGGGTGAGTGCAGATCCTCAAGGAGTACAAACTAGGTACTTGGAAAAGGTAGTGATACCTGTTAAATCAGATAGATCAGCAGCCACAGAAAACACAGGCCCAACTGTACCACACTTTACCCCTACTCCAGTGGCCAAACCCCTATTAGAACTGTTGGGAGCCCAGCGTCAGGTACTGTCTATGATATCAATTCAAAATTTGAACTCCTAAATTTCTGCTTGTGCCTTACCTTCTCTCTTGTATGAAAACTAATTTCAGATGAATCTCCTTGCTCAAAGGATCATACGATCTCAAAACAATAATGGGCTATGCATTGCTCTTGTTAGTACCTCTCTCCCTTTTGCCTTGTAATGCTGTACTTAATTAATTGCTATTTGATTATGTATCATCGGTCTGCACCTGAGCTTCATTATCCTCTATTTCTTCCAATATTATTTGATCTATATTTACTCTTTGCAAAATGTAGAATAATGGCAACGCTTATAAAGAATTTTCTTTGGGGAATTTATTGAATTATCCTTCCATCAACATGGAGAAGGGCTTTGTCCAGCCCCTGTTAACATGTAATGTAAGTTCATCCTTCTCAAGCCTTCAAACTTTGTTCTAGTATAGATTTGGATAGGCATCATTTCCTAGTGAGTTGAAGCTACTCACTAGCAGGTGTGAGACAACCTCTGTGCACTCGCTGCCTCAATCAGTTCGACTTCTTCAGTCTCAACTTAAAGCGGAAAGGCTTGCTTCAGCTCAGCTCCGACTTGAAGTCAAAGATGCAATGAAGATGTTAGAGGACTGCCGTGCGCACCATCATGCTTTAAATCTAGCGTTGATGCATCTATCGTTGACACAACTGAGGTCTACTCAGCTTCTTCAGCTGTTTGGGGGGCCGACCTGGCCAGGCCTAGTGCCTTTTGAAGTGCTCTCAGTTTTGTATATTCTTTTGTCGGCGCGTTTATTTTCACTGCTGGCGAACTTTGCTGCCCAGTGGATGTAATATGTGTGATAGTCGTGATAGCCTAGCGTAAGTTGCTTGCTTATTTATTTCCTTGTTGTCTTGTTTATTTGTTTGCTTGTAGTCATTGCAGTTCTTTTTTACGTGGTTTTCTAGTGGCTGCAATAACCTATTTTTTAAAACTAGGCCACAATAACCATGGGCTAATATTTACTGTAGTGACACTGGGGCTCCTACGGGCCGTAGAAACAGTGTGCCTTCTACGGGACGTAGAAACAATGGGCCTTCTATGGGCTGTAGAAACAATGGGCCTTCTACAGGCCGTAGAAACAATGGGCCTTCTATGGGCCGTATCATCAATGGGCCTTATACGGGCAGTATGATCGATTGGCTAAACATGGGCCAATAATAGGCCGCATTATGGCCGTAAACGGGCTAGAGTTGGAATCGTCCGTTCATGGGCCGACCATAACGGGCCATCGTTAATAGGCCGTATTTGATGACGCTATGAAAATAGCCCAACGTATTAACGGACCACAAACGGACCGACTGTAACCACGGGCTAAATTTGGCCCACAAGCAGAAAATGACAGTAATGGGCCGTAAGTAAATGAATGCTGGAAATGAGCCCAAGAATAAATGGGCTCTGAGAAGGCCGAAAGATAACATGGGCTAGAAACGGCCCAACGGAATAATGGGCCGTTAATGGGTATAAAGTGATACACTATTCTTTATGGGCCAGTTTCACCACGGGGCGTTAATGGGTGTAAAGTGATACACTGTTCATTACGGGCCAGTTTCACCATGGGTCGTTAATAGGCCAAGATTTACATAGGGCCTCATATGGGCCAAAAGACGTCATGGGCCATACATGGGCCAGAAGTGAAAATAGGATGGCATCATATTGGGTGACCCAAATGACGCTACTGGGCCTAATTCGGATAGGGCGTAACGGGCCTTGGGTTAGCGGGCTGTAAATGGGCTATATGCGAACATGTCGTTAACAGGGTTTACATTGCCCGGCCCACCACCTTTCGACCAAGTCAAACGGGCCGGCCTTTTCACAGGAATGGGCCTCTGTTGGGCCGTGCCACGTGTCGATGTATCATAGGCGCCTTCTATCCAATGAGTGGATGACATCTGTCCCAACGATGAGCCGACACGTGTTTCCTCCAGCCAATGATGATTTTACACATGGAAAATCCCCATTGGTCAGGGCTGTTAACGGGTTATCGGATCCAAAACCTGACCCGATAGCTTAACGACATTCCGTTATGGTGGATGCCACATGTCGGTCACCCTTGACGAAAGCACTTCTGTGACGCGGGATTTATCATCATGGAAGTGGACACTTCTGTGATGATAATTTTGGTAATGTCATGGAACATTTCTATGACAGCACATGTATGACTATCTTGATTCTGTCATAAAATCGTCATGGATGTACATGCATGACAGAAAATGTGACCTACTGTGACAAACACGTATCATCATGGAAGTGTATTTTTTTGTAGTGATAGCACATAAACTAGGGTTTAATCTTCTGTCACTATTGCAACCCATCATCTAATAACTACTCCACAATGCATTCCCTTAGGCCCAAATATGGTGAAGTGTCATGTAGTCGACGTTCACATGACACCACTAAGGGAACACAACATACATATCATCAAAATATCAAACACATATCAAGTTTACATGATTACTTGCAACAAGATTTCTCCCGTGACCTCAAGAACAAAAGTAACTACTCACAAATGATAATCATGCTCAAGATCAGAGGGGTATTAAATAGCATATCAGATCTGAACATATAATATTCCACCAAATAAACCATATAGTAATCATCTATAAGATGTAATCAACACTACTAGTCACCCACAAGCACCAATCTAAAGTTCCGGTACAAAGATTGAACACAAGATATGAGCTAGGGTTTGAGAGGAGATGGTGCTGTTGAAGATGTTGATGGAGATTGCCCTCCCCAAGATGGGAGAGTTGTTGGTGATGATGATGACGATGATTTCCCCCTTTGGGAGGGAAGTTCCCCTGGCGGAATCGCTCCACCGGAGGGCAAAAGTGCTCCTGCCCAAGTTCAGCCTCGAGACGGCGGCGCTTCATCCTGAAAGTCATCTCCTTATTTTTTCTAGGTCAAAATGACTTATATACCAGAAGAGGGGCACCGGAGGTGGGCCGAGGAGGGTGATACGTCTCCAACGTATCTACTTTTTCTCACGCTTTTCCTCATGAAACTAACCCTGGACTGACGCTGTTTTCAGCAGAACTACCATGGTGTTGTTTTTGTGGAGAAATAAAAGTTTTCGGAATGGAAGGAAACTTTGCGAGGATTTTTTATAGCAATAATAAGAATTTTTGGAGCCAAGACCCACCAGAGAGGGGCCTCTGGGTGGGCACAACCCACCAGGGCGCGCTCCCCTCTCCTGGCGTGCCTAGGTGGGTTGTACCCACCTGGTGGCCCCGCTGATACTATAAATTTACATTAATTCAGAGAAAAATCAGGGAGAAAGAATTATCACGATCCACGAGACAGAGCCACCGCCAAGCCCTGTTCTTCCTCGGGAGGGTAGATCTGGAGTCCGCTTTGGGCTCCGGAGAGGGGGGTCTTCGTTCTTCGTCATCACCAACCAATCTCCATCGCCAATTCCATGATGCTCCCCACTGGGACTGAGTAATTCCTTCATAGGCTCGCTGGTCGGTGAGGAGTTAGATGAGATTCATCATGTAATTGAGTTAGTTTGTTAGGGCCCGATCCTTAGTATCCACTATGTTCTTAGATTGATGTTGCTATGACTTTGCTATGCTTAATTCTTATCACTGTGGGTCCGAGTGCCATAATTTCAGATCTGAACCGTTTATGAATTCATCATTATATCCATGTTTTAGATCCGATCTTGCAAGTTATAGTCACCTACTACGTTTTATGATCCGATAACCCTGGAGTGACAACAACCGGGCCCACTCTTGGGGATGACCGTAGTTTGAGGAGTTCATGTATTCAGTATGTGTTAATGCTTTGTTCCGGTTCTCTATTAAAAGGAGGCCTTAATATCCCTTAGTTTCCAATATGGACCCCGCTGCCACTAGAGGGTAGGACAAAAGATGTCATGCAAGTTCTTTTAATAAAGCACGTATGACTATTTACGGAAGATATGCCTACATTATATCGATGAACTGGAGCTAGTGCTGTATCGCCCTAGGTTATAACTATCACATGATGAATATCATCCAACGAGTCACCGACCCAAGGCCTACGAATTTATCCTTATTGATTTTGCTACATTACTATTGCTATCATCACTGTCACACTTACTACAAAATTACTGCTATCACTGTTACTGTTACCATTGCTGCTGTCACTACTATAAAAACTATCAAACTACTTTGCTACTGATCACTTTGCTGCAGATAATTAGTCTCTAGATGTGGTTGAATTGACAACTCAGCTGCTAATACCTTCAAATATTCTTTGTCTCCTCTTGTGTCGAATCTATAAATTTGGGTTAAATACTTACCCTCGAAAACTGATGTGAACCCCTATACTTGTGGGTTATCAAGACCTTTTTCTGGCGCCGTTGCCGGAGAGCATATCTATATTTGTTGAGTCACTTGGGATTATTATAATATTATCACTATGAAAAATCTGAAGGATCCAAAGACTAAGATTTATCCCTTAAAGACGAGGGGAGGTAAGGGACTTCCATCCAGTTCTGCTTTAGATTCACCTTCTGTTATGAGTAAATTTGCAACACAACCACATGCTATTAATTCTGATATGTTGCAATGATGCTACTTCCACTATGAATGATGCTTATAATGATGCTAGTACATTGCTTGATGATGATGATGTGCCACTTGGTGATTTTCTTGATAAACAAATTGCTAGAATTATACAACATGATGTTGTTTATTCTGATGATGAGCTTGAAACTGAAACTCCTGAAACACCTACTAGAACTAGCCTTCTTAGATATGAATTGCCTAAGGTACCGGAAGGTTATGTTATGAGTGAACAGACAACTAGAGATATTCTTGCTTGCAGAGATAGAGATGATATAGAGAAATTGTTATGCAAGTATAAAGAAAAATCTCTGAATGCTAGAATGAAATGTGATCCTAAGTTGCTACTTCACCTATATGTATTGCTGATTGATAACCCACAAGTATAGGGGATCGTTTGTATCCTTTTTCGATAAATAAGAGTGTCGAACCCAATGAGGCGCTAAAGGTAGAACAAATATTCCCTCAAGTTCTATCGCCCACCGATACAACTCTACGCACGCTTGATGTTTACTTTAACGGAAACAAGTATGAAACTATTTGGCAAGAATAAAACTACGAGTACTTTGCGAGAATAAAACTATGAATAAATTGCAAGATAATAAAAGAGGATAGCTTTTGCCAACAAGAAAGTCATTTGTCCCTAGGCAATCGATAACAAGTACTGGTAACCATTCTTGTAATTTTATATGAGGGAGAGGCATGAGCTAACATACTTTCTCTACTTGGATCATATGCACTTATGATTGGAACTCTAGCAAGCATCCACAACTACTACAGATCATTATGGTCGTGAAACCCAACCATAGCATTAAGTATCAAGTCCTCTTTACACATATCCGCGTTTAAGTTTCGGTCACTCTCGCAACACTGAAAATAAGCAAATCATGAACATATTGCAACACCCTACAGCGGGGGGGGGGGGGACTCACATTTGCGTGAGACGGAGGGCACCGTAGGACAGCACCACAAATAAAATATACAATCATACCAACAAAGATCACGATTAACCCACACGACAAAACGGATCTACTCAAACATCATAGGATAACCATAGATCATTGAGAAATAATACAATTTGTTGAGAAACATGTTTAAGTAGAGATTACAGCGGGGGGAAGAGGTGTTACACCACTGCATAGAGGGGGAGAAAGTTGGTGTTGACGGTAGCAAGATTGTTGATGTAGATTGATGTCCCGGTCGTTGCCCCCGGCGGCACTCCGGCGCCACCGGAAGCGAGGGGGAGAGAGACCCCTACTTCTTCTTCCTTGGCCTCCCCCTAGATGGGAGGATAGTTCCCTCTCTGGTCCTTGGTCTCCATGGCATGGGAGGGGTGAGAGCCCCTCCAAGATTGGATCTCCCTCTCTGTTCTCTTCTATTTCGCGTTCCCCAGATCTGGCCGAAAACCGTTTCTTATATTCCCGGAGATCCGTAACTCCGATTGCGCTGAGATTTTAACACGATTTTTTTCCAGATATAAGCTTCCTTGCACCTGAAGTATAGCTCCAACCAATGTACGAGATGGGTACAACCCAGCACCACGCGCCAGGCTCCTGGCCCGTGCGCTGGTGTATCGTGCCCTGTGTGGGCCTCCTTTTGCGGTGATTCCAACTCCCAAAAATCACAAATATTCCAAAATAAATCTCCGTATTTTTTATTGCATTTGGACTTCGTTTCATATGGATACTCCGCGATACCAAAAACATGCAGAAAACAGGAACTGGCACTCGGCACTGGATCAATAGGTTTGTCCAATAAATCATATAAAAAGTTGCCAAAAGTATGTGAAAGTGGTATAATATTGGCATGAAACAATAAAAATTATAGATATGACGGAGACCTATCACTGATAAGGATTATGAATTCTTTGTCGACCCAGAGTTAATTACTTTGGTTGAATCTAATCCTTTCCATGGTTATGAAACTAAAACTGTTGTGGCACATCTTACTAAGTTGAATGATATAGCTGCCTGTTTTACTCATGACGAGAAATCTCGCTATTACTTTATTCTCAAATTATTTCCTTTCTCATTAAAGGGTGATGCTAAAGCTTGGTACAATACTCTTGCTCCTGGTTGTGTGTGTAGTCCCCAGGATATGGTTTATTACTTTTCTGAAAAATATTTCCCTGCTCATATGAAACAAGCTGCCTTACAGGAAATATTTAACTTTGTGCAAACTAAAGAAGAGAGTAGCCCACAAGCTTGGGGGAGGCTTTGCCAGTTACTTCATGCTTTGCCTGATCATCCTCTTAAGAAAAATGAAATACTTGATATCTTCTATAATGGACAAACTGATGCTTCTAGGGACTTCCTAGATAGTTGTGCTGGTTGTGTTTTCAAGGAACAAACTGTTGCTCAAGCTGAAGAATTATTGAATAACATATTGAAAAATTATGATGATTGGACTATTCCTGAACCATCGCCTAAACCCACTCCGAAGAAGAGGGGTATATTATATCTCAGTCCCGAAGATATGCAAGAGGCAAAGAAATCTATGAAGGAAAAGGGTATTAAAGTTGAGGATGTTAAAAATTTAGCTCCTATTGAAGAAATACATGAGCTTAATACACCACCATTTCCTAAGGTGGTAGAGGTAAATTCTCTTATGAAGTTTAATGATAATGATAATCCTCACAATATGCATCCTAGTCAATGCTTTTATGAGTTTGAAAACTATATTAGAAAACAAGATCACTTCAATGCAAATGTTATGAAACAATTGAAATACAATTCTGATATGATTGCTCTCTTGAGTGACTTGTTATATAGAATATCAAATGACGTTAGAGGTGTTGGAAAGCATGCTTCTATGGTTCAAACTCAGCTAGAACAAGTTGCTAAATCACAAAGAGAATTACTTGATGAAATGAATCATAATATGCATGACTTTGCTGTTAGAGTTGCAATCAGAGGAGGTAAAATGACTCAGGAACCACTTTATCCTAAGGGACACCCAAAAAGACTTATACAAGGTTCACAAAGAAACAACACTAGTGCACCTAGTCCTTCTAAAAGGAAAAATAAAAAGAAAAAGAAAAAGAAAAATGATAGGACTTTGCATGCTTCTAGTGAACCTTAAATAGAAAAAACTCCTGATAATGGAAATGAAACTTCTATCTCTGATGCTGAAACTCAATCTGTAATGAACATCCAACTAGTGATAATAAAAAGTTAGTGTTGATGTTCATGAAGACACTCAACCAACCAATAATAAAGAACCAAATAATGATGTTGAGATAGAACCACCTATTGATCTTGATAACCCACAACCTAAAAATAAAAGGTATGATAAAAGAGACTTCATTGCTAGAAAACACGGTAAAGAAAGAGAACTTTGGTTTCAAAAACCTATGCCTTTTCCACCCAAGTCAACTAAAAAGAATGATGATGAAGAATTTGAACGCTTTGCTGAAAAGCTGATGCCATTCTTTTTGCGTACTCGCTTGGACGGTATCTTAAAGATGCCTCCTTATGCAAAGTATATGGAAGATATCATCACAAATAAGAGAAAAATACCGGAAGCTGAAATCTCCACTATGCTTGCTAATTAAACTTTTAAAGATGGAGTACCTAAAAAACTTGGAGATTCGGGAATACCAACTATACCTTGCTCCATCAAAAAGAATTATGAAAACTGCTTTGTGTGATCTAGGAGCTGGTGTTAGTGTTATGCCTTTCTCTTTATATAAAAGACTTGACTTGAATAAACTCACACCTACTGAAATATCTTTGCAAATGGCTGACAAATCAACTGCCATACCTATCAGTATCTGTGAGGTTGTGCCCGTTGTTGTTGCTAATGTTACTACTTTGACTGACTTTGTTATACTTGAGATGCCCGAGGACGACAACATGTCGATTATCCTTGATAGACCCTTATTGAATACCGCGGGGGCTGTTATTGATTGCAACAAAAGCAAGGTCACTTTTCATATTAATGGTAATGAGCATACGGTGCACTTTCCGAAGAAACAATTCCAAGTGAATGGTATTAATGTTATTGAAAAATCTCTGACAATCACTATTAGAAGTTTTCAAATACCTCTACCTACTGTTAAAAAGAAATATGAAATGCTTATTGTTGGGGAAGTGCAAAACCCCATCGAGGTAACTTAGTGATTTACGAAAGTTCTTCGGTTTCATGCCAACCGAAAGTGGTTGTTAATAAGACTTGATCAACCTTATTAATGAATCATTTTTGAATGGTATGAAGTTGATGAATTTAGTAAGCACTACTTTCTGTCCCTACTTTTTATTCTCTGTTTTTATTAGTTAAATAAAATAAAATTCCATGTTTTGCCTATTTTCTGAATTTCCCGTGCAATAAAAAATGACCCAAAAATAAAAGTTCTTAGAATGCCCTAAAAAATTTATATGTTTTTCTTCAATATTTAAGAATTTTTGGTGCAAAAATAACCAGAGGGGGTGCACCTGGTGGGCACAACCCACCAGGGCGCGCAGCACCCCCTGGCGTGCCGTGGGGCATTGTGGTCCCCACGCGGGCCCTCACTTACCTCTTCATCCCACATCATCACTCTCTACCAGAAAAAAAATCCCCATTGCTCTCTCTCCCGAGTTCTTGCTCATTTTGCTGCCATTTTCGATCTCTTTGCTCGAAGCTCCATTTCCGAAACTATTTTGGGGATTTGTTGCTTGGTATGTGACTCCACCATTTTTCCAATTAATTTTTGTTTTAGTGGCTTATAATTTGAATAAATAACTACTCTTGGTGCTGCTGTAGATGTGCTTGCATGTTCAATTCTTAGTGTTCTAAGTAGTTTGAATGCTTGCTATGGCCTCTATGTATCCCTATGAGTAGTTGCTGTCGGTTTTGTGAAGTCTTGTTGGAAAAAATTTGTGAACTAAAAATTCAGATTTTTGTTCATAGAAAAAATTGTACGCGGACATGATGAACCTTTTTGGAAGGAGTTCTTCGAGGAGATGATCCTCGGGGGCATCCTCTAGTGACAGTTCTGCTCGCCGGTCTTACGTTGAGCCAAGTGAAAGTTCCACACGAGATGCCTCCACCAAAACTTGCTTATGGCCTTGCGATGAGTATATGATGCAAGTGGGCATTAAGGTGGAATTTGAGCAATATGTTCACAATGCCGGTCTCGGTTCCTATCTTTCAGATAAGTGCGAACACCACCATGTTCTCACTGAATCACTTGTCAAAGAATTTAAATATTTTCCTCGTGAGTCTAGGGTGTCGTTCATGCTTTCTGATAACCCATATACTATTTCTCTAGAGAACTTTTCTTACCATTGGAAACTCCCATTTTGGGGTTCGCTTGATGAGCCGGCAAAGTATGAGTATGAGTCTTTCCTGACTAGGCTTTGTTACGGTGAAAATAGGGGAGTGAGACAAGGGAGAATAAAGAGCATTCACATTCCTGCAATTCAGTACCTTGCATTATTTAACGGGAAATGCATAGTAGGCAAGCAAGACTGTAGCATACTTTGTGCTCCAGACTTGAGCCTCATTCACACCGCTCTCGTTGGTGAAAGGGATTATAACCTTGGAGCAATTGTTGCACATAGACTTCAGCATAACACCAAAAGTGGCTGGTTCGATGGTGGAATATATGCTACACGTCTAGCACGAGGGTTGGGTGTTTCACCTTTGTCATTTGATCCTATCCTACCCACTCGGTATTTAGATTTTGATGCTTTAAAAGGGCATAAGATTCTCTCAGGGAGGGCTAATAACTTCACTTATAATTTTTTATTTAACCAATCACATGTTGTGGACACATTTTTGCCTGCGCCTGCTCTCTTTGATTGTCACAACAAGGGGGGATATTTTGTTCTTGGAAGTGAGGCCCGAGCTCACAACGCAACAGTGCTGGCGCACCGAGAGCCTCCGTGAGCTACCATGCCGACTACTACCCTCTAGGCTACTTATTGATTACCAACTTAGGCCAAAAACCTAAGCTTGGAGGAGTACGTGTTTCTCACCGACATTATATTCATGCTCACATATCATTTTATCTGTCGGTGTTCACACTTTTTCATTGTATAATCCATGCTTAGATTTATTTTTCTTGCTTTCTTCTCATGTGTTTGAAAAACTTAGAGAAACCAAAAAATTAGTTGTAGTAATTTACTTTCCATGCATGCTTAGTAGTAGTACTAAAAAGAAAATCCAAAAAGATTTCCTTATTCTTCGTTTGCTTGTTGGGAGCTTTCCCGTGTAAATAGTTTTTCTCTTATGTGCTTTCCTATTTGCTTGTTGAAGAAAACCAAAAACTCCAAAAATATTTTAGTGTGTTTCTCTGAATTTCTTTTCTTTTTATTTGAGTCTTACCAAGGAGAAGACCACGGTGAAAATGTTGAGTGGCTCTCATATGAATAACTGTTGAACTAATAAAGAGCCTAATTTACCTTGTCTTCTCCTATTGAATAAAATGTTTTGCAGATTCTAGATTAGTCCATGGCACTCTTGCAATATTATTGTTTTCATATCATTCAGTCGTGCAAGTGAAAGGCAATAATGACGATATTCAATGAGCTGGCTGTGGCAAAGAGAAACTGGTATGAACTCGACTTGTTCTGTCTGTGTAAATATGTTTAACCTAGTATCCAGGCTTCAGCCCATTATGATTAAACATGTTTGCAATGACAATTAGATATTATAGTTTCTCATGCCATGCATAAGTAGCTAAGAGTTGATAATGATTTATCTTGGATATCAACATAGCGTCAAAATGATTGTGATGTAGTATGATGATATGGTATCCTCCTCTGAATGTTCGAGTGGCTTGACTTGGTACATGTTCATGCATGTAGTTGAATCAAAACCAACATAGCCTCTATAATGTTTATGTTCATGGTGTTCATATCCTACTCATGCTAGTGTCCAATGTTACTTATGCATAATGCCTGGTCATGATCGTTGTTGCTCTCTAGCTTGCTACTTCCCAATCTTAAATTGCTAGCCTTCGCCTGTACTAAGTGGGAATTCTGCTTGTACATCAAAAACCTTCAACCCAAAGTTATTCCAGATGAGTCCACCATACCTACCTATAAAACTTCTAAGTAAATCTACATGTACCACCTCTAAAAAACTTCTAAAAAAATTATCCGTTTTGTGTGCCTGGATCGTTCATGGAACGACAGGAGGTGGTCGATATCTTCTGTGCTAAGCATGTTGCCCTCAGGTTGAGTGTTTATTCACTCGCCATCGCACGAGGAAATGGGCGATAATAGGGATTCCCATTCCCGAACTAAAAAATGCAAATAATTAAACAAAACTCCCCCAGGACTGATGTTGGTATGGACGACACCCGTTGTTTCGGACAAGCCATGGAATGTGATTGTTGGTGGAAGGGGGAGCGAAACTTACTTTTATCTCTTGGGAACCACCACTAGCGTGCTTAGCATGGAAGATGTTGATAACTGATGGTCGTGAAGTGAATGAGAAGGGTGCATGCCTCAAAATTATCATTTATCTCTATTTTAAAAATTGAGCTCTGGCACCTCTGCCAATCACTGCTTCCCTCTATGAAGGGACTTTCTATTTACTTTTATGTTGTGAAACCACCTTCTATAAACAAGCTCCAGAAACTGAGTAGAGCACAACGACCATGATTTATGCATTGTGTATAGCTAATGTTGGGTGCATCATGACTGGATCTTTTCTACCATGAATTACAATGTTTAGTCACTGCTTGAACTTTGGAGGTGCTCTGCATTTATGTTTTGCGGTCTCAGAAAGGGCTAGTGAGATACCACTATTGTCATATTATATCATGGTTGTTTTGACAACGTGTTGCCATTTGAGATATCTTATTATTGCTCGCTAGCTGATTGTGTTATTGATATGAGTCATCATAGTCTTTAAATGTTATTCTTGACATGGTTAGTTATAATGTTGGTTGAAAACCAGGGTGCTGTTTAAGCTTATTTATGCAAACAAGAACAAAAGAGTTCCTAAACGTTTTTCTTTCTCACTTTAAGTTTATCAACTGAATTGCTTGAGGACAAGCAAAGGTTTAGGGGGAGTTGATACGTCTCCAACGTATCTACTTTTTCTCATGCTTTTCCTCTTGTTTTGGACTCTAATTTGCATGATTTGAATGAAACTAACCCCGGACTAACGCTATTTTCAGCAGAACTACCATGGTGTTGTTTTTGTGCAGAAATAAAAGTTCTTGGAATGGAACGAAACATTGCAAGGATTTTTATAGCAATAATAAGAATTTTTGGAGCCAAGACCCACCAAAGAGGTCCCCCTGGGTGGGCACAACCCACCAGGGTGTGCCCCCCTCTCCTGGCGCGCCCAAGTGGGTTGTACCCACTAGGTAGCCCCGGTGATTACCCCCTGATACTATAAATTCACATTAATCCAGAAAAAAATCAGGGAGAAAGAATTATCACGATCCATGAGACGGAGACGGAGCCGTAGCCAAGCCCTGTTCTTCCTCGGGAGGGCAGATCTGGAGTCCATTTTGGGCTCCGGAGAGGGGGATCTTTGTTCTTCGTCATCACCAACCAATCTCCATTGCCAATTCCATGATGCTCCCCACCGGGAGTGAGTAATTCCTTCGTAGGCTCGATGATCAGTGAGGAGTTGGATGAGATTCATCATATAATCGAGTTAGTTTTGTTAGGGCCGGATCCCTAGTATCCACTATGTTCTTAGATTGATGTTGCTATGACTTTGCTATGCTTACTGCTTGTTACTTTGGGCACGGGTGCCATGATTTAAGATCTGAACCATTTATGAATTCATCATTATATCCATGTTTTAGATCCGATCTTGCAAGTTATAGTCACCTACTATGTGTTATGATCCGACAACCCTGGAGTGACAACAACCAGGCCCACTCTCGGTGATGACTATAGTTTGAGGAGTTCATGTATTCACTATGTGTTAATGATTTGTTCTGGTTCTCTATTAAAAGGAGGCCTTAATATCCCTTAGTTTCCAATATGGACCCCGCTGCCACTAGAGGGTAGGACAAAAGATGTCATTCAGTTTCTTTTAATAAATCACGTATGACTATTTGCGGAATACATGCCGACATTATATCGATGAACTGAAGCTAGTGCCGTATCGCCCTAGGATATAACTGTCACATGATGAATATCATCCAATGAGTCACCGATCCAATGCCTACGAATTTATCCTTATTGATTTTGCTGTGTTACTATTGCTATCATCTCTATTACACTTGCTACAAAATTGTTGTTATAACTGTTACTGTTACCGTTGCTGCTGTCACTACTATCAAAACTATCCAACTACTTTGCTACTGATCACTTTGCTGCAGATAATTAATCTTCAGGTGTGGTTGAATTGACAACTCAGCTGCTAATACCTTCAAATATTCTTTAGCTCCCCTTGTGTCGAATCTATAAATTTTGGGTTAAATACTTACCCTTGAAAACTATTGCAATCCCCTATACTTGTGGGTTATTAGAGGGCACAACCCACCAGGGCGCGCCTGGGCTCCCAGGCGCGCCCAGGTGGGTTGTGCCCACCTGTTGGGCCCCCTCTGGTACTTATTTGATCCAATATTTCTTATATATTCCATAAAAATTCCCCTGAAGTTTCAGCTCATTTGGAGATGTGTAGAATAGGTGGCCAGACGTACCTTTTCCAGGTCCAGAATTCCAGCTGCTGGTATTCTCCCTCTTTGTGTGAACCTTGCATATTATGAGAGAAAAGGCACTAGAATTACTCCAAATGGCATTATTATGCATAAAAACAATATAAATAATAGTAGGAAAACATGATGCAAAATGGACGTATCAACAATCTGTGATTGGACTCTTTCACTCTGATTTGCAGTGTGGTTGGACAGTCTAAGGTTGACTTTCACTCTGATTTGTAGTGTGGTAGAAAATTATTCCATTTCGTTCCTTCCACAACATCCACGCAACCAGTAGGGGTGCTGACTTAATAGGGAAACCTTCCCAAAAAATGCCCCCTTTTCCGGTCCAGTAACAAAGCATGTAAACCAAGAGTAGAACGAAGAGCTAAAACATCACCTTTACCCTTATCCTGAATATCCTGTACCATCGATGCCCAGGTGGCCTAGGTGCTCCCGTGATATGGGCTCCTAGGTCATCGGATCTTAGATTGAACGACATCTAGGAGCTGCTCTACCCATGTGTAATTTTTGGACTCCTGGAGGGTTTTCTTGCAAAAATGTTTGACATCTCATGCGAGCCCATGGAACTAAGACCCAAGGGCCGAGCTTGCACTTGAGCACCCAGGCTTAGGTGCTCGGGGAGCACCGGACACTTCCCCGCTGTCGGAGTAATGGGCCACGGGAAGGCTAACCCAGGCCTAGAACCTTTCAAGACATTGAGGCAGACTGCGCTCCTCGAGATCCCAGGATGAAGACCCGCCTTCTGAGAGTCGGCGGCGAGGCGGCCGGCTGCCCACTCGCGGCCGAGTCCTAGGGACGACTTCAGGATGAGCCAACTCCTGACTGGCAACTTCCAGAGAAGCCAGCCTTGGGGAGTCGGCCCGCGACGCCAACAACCCCCATGCCCTCATAAAGAGGGACGGGACGGGGAGTGGCCACAGTAAGGTCCACTCCCACCCCTTTTCCAAGGGCAGGCGTGGCTACAGTATGTCGTACCTGCGGAGATCTCCGCGCGGCGCGACACTGTTGCCATGTCAGCCCTGACATCAGCCCTGGGGCGGAGCCCTGTGCCCACGACGGCCTGCTGGTACGACCCAGGGATGATGGGTCCCACCAGTCGGCAGGCGTACGAAAGACGGCGAAAGCACCACCAGTCGGCCCGGATGGGAGTCGGCCACCAGAAGTCGGCCGGCCCCTCCCACTGGCCCCACGTGCCATTAATCAGACACGATAAGTAGTAGCCACAGTGATCGCCCGCCAGACGGCGGGGCTGTCGCCACGACCTCATGACCGAGCCTGCGTCATTAGAGGCACGGCTACAGTAATCTGCAGCCGGCAAGACACGCGGCGGACGTGGCCTGTCAGCTCCACACCAAGCCAGTTGGTGGGGCCCACCAGTTGGCGGGCCCCAGGAGTCGGCGGATAAGACGACGGCCAGAGAGACTGACGGCTGGGCCCGCGCCTAGCCAGATTACCATTGTACCCCTAGGGGGTAGGCCTATATATACCCCCCAGGGCATCCATGCAAAGGGTTGGAATCCATTAGCACTAGACCAGATCATATAGGAAGGAGAGAGCTAGCCTTGCCTTCTCCTACCTCCAGGAAACAGCTCAGGGAGCAACCGTGTAAACACTTTGCCATACTGATCATGCGGAGACCCCATAGAGCAGCAGTAGGGGTATTATCTCCTCGGAGAGCCCTAAAGCTGGGTATGATTCGCCGGCATGCATGTCTTCGCCTTATCCCGTTTCCAGGCACCGGCGACGTTCTACTCGCCCCCACCATGATAAGCCATCCTTTGGCATATGTCGCACCCAACCCCCGACATTTGGCGCCCACCGTGGGGCCTGGTGCACCGTCGTCCGGAGACCTGCTCTGGACGGGAACCCTTTTTCTCCCTGGCGAGCGCAGCCAGCCTGGCACGCCAGACGGAGTTTGCGCTGACGCGCTGCACGGCGCTGAGATCGCCTGCGCAGCCAGCTGCCTCGCCGATCTTGTCGGCGAGGTTTGCCTCTCCGACGAACCTGCATCCAACGCAGGCACGGGCGGCCCCGAGAGCCTCCTCGCGGGCCTCCTCGACCAACTCCACGTCGCCGACGAGCCTGCCCTGGACATGGAGTCTGTAGGCTCCACCGACCCGATGCTGGTCGACTCCGACACTGCGTCGCTCGACGCGTTCCCCACCAACGTGGTGCTCTATGACGAGCCTCTCCCTCGTGCAGAGAGCGACGGAAGCACCGTCACCGATGTGCTCGTCATCGGTCATGAAGAGCCTCCCGGCGGAGGAGCGCATGACCCACTTGGTACGGCACTGCAAGACCTGACTGCGCCCATTCCAGAAGACGCTGACGCAGAGACATTGGAGGCGCGCCGCCTTCAGCTCGTCGAAGGCGTGAAGAAGTTGGCTAGCATGAGATGCTTTTCAGAAGCCTACCAGCGTGAGATGGATCGCGCAGTGGGTGGCTCGCCAGCCCCAGCTGGGCCCAGCCGCCTTGGCGTGGTCCAGCAGCGTGGCGTGGCCATCGCCAACCTGTTCGGGCTAATCGCCCTATGTACGCCACGCCTGCGGAGAACATTCGAGCCGCCCAGGCGGCGGCGGACGAGCTAGACAACTTCGAGGGCGAAGAGCGCCGCCTGATGACGGAGCGAGTCCAACGGCTCCTCGACGCGGCTGCCGCGCAGAACGAGGCCGGCCGCCGCAGGGAGGCGCCGCAGCGACAAAAGGATGACCCGCCTACATGCCGAGATCAAGGCGCGACGTCTCGGACGCCGACTGGCGGCGATCGAGGAAGGAAAGACAAGGGTCCGGCAGTCAGCCACAGTCGGAGTCACATTACCATAGAGCGCGACCAAGACGGCCGCCCGAGAGCAGTGGAATGATGGGGCGACTATCCGCCTCCTCCTCCTCACAAGGAAAGGCGAGTCTCCCCGCCGCCTGTTGACAATTCGACTCTCGGCGACCGCCTTGGCCGCCGAGAGGGAGTCGGAGAAAACGACGCCCGCCACCGGATCGACCGACTTCACCGATCCCTGGCGCTAGAAGAAGAAGACGAGTTGGGTCCGCCTTGTTTCGGGACCCGCATTCGAGACGAGCCCTTTCCCAAAGGGTTCACGCTTCCAAGAGACACGCCCAAGTACACCGGCTCCGTGAAGCCGGAGGACTGGCTGGTTGACTACTCCACGGTTGTCAACATAGCGACCGGCAACAAGCGTGTCGCCGTAAAATACGTTCCGCTGATGCTCCAGGGCACGGCCCGGACATGGCTGAACAGCCTGAAGCCCTGCAGCATCAACAGCTGGGTCGACTTCACCGATGCATTCGTCCGCAACTTCACAAGCACGTACAAGCGTCCTCCCAAGCCTCACCAGCTTTCCTTGTGCATGCAAGGCCCCAACAAGTCGACTCGCGACTACCTCACGCGTTGGGCCGAGTTTCGAAACTCCTGCGAGGGCGTGCACGAGGTGCAGGCTATCGAGTACTTCACCGCTGGGTGCAGAGAAGGCACACTCCTCAAGCACAAGCTCCTCTGCGACGAGCCAGAAACCCTCGACGAGCTGCTGATCATAGCAGACAAGTATGCCACGGCCGACTCCTCCATGAAGGCAGAGATTCAAGTTAGCGCAACTAGCAAAGTGGCCCCTCAGGCTCCAAGAACTCCGGCAGGTGACGCCAGTCGGCGGCAACAGCAGAACGACCACAAGCGCAAGGCCCAGCAGCCGGCTTCCAGCAGTCAGCAGGTCACGACAGTTGAAGACCAGCAGCCGAATGAGCAGCCTCCACCTAAGCGACAGAAAGGTGGCAAGGCCAACTGGTTGCCGGCTTTCTCATACGAGCAGACTCTGGATGGTCCTTGAAAGTTCCATAGCAGCGCGAAGCCGTCGAATCACACCATCCGGAAGTGCCACTGGCTCACCAGGATCGCCAAAGGAGACGACCTCCTACCTCCCCCGCCTGCTGGGCAGCAGCCTCCACTTCCGTCCCAGCAGCCGGCTGTCAGGCCAGTCAGCACAGTACAAGATGAGTACCCTGAAGAGCATGGAGCCTACGTGATATTTACCAGCGTGGCTGATGATCGACGCAGCAGGCGGCTGCAGCGACAAGAGGTGTATGCAGTAGCATCAAAGGTGCCAGAGTTCACGCACTGGTCCGAGAAGCCTATCAGCTGGAGCAGGGCTGATCACCCAGAGGTGATGCCGAGTCCGGGCTCTTATGCCTTGGTCTTGGATGCCACCTTTGCCACGGATAGACGAGCTGCTTGTTTCTCGCGAGTTCTGATGGACGGAGGAAGCAACATCAACATCCTGTACAAGGACACCATGGAGAAGTTAGGAATCAAGCAAAGACAGCTTCAGAATAGCCGGACTGTGTTCCACGGCATTGTTCCTAGTCTTTCCAGCTCACCAATCAGCAAGATCCTGATGGACGTCCTCTTTGGAGACAAAGATCACTTCCGCCGAGAGTCAGTTTGGTTTGAGGTGGTGGACCTCAAGAGCCCATACCATGCATTACTTGGCCGACCCGCCCTGGCCAAGTTCATGGCAGTCCCCCACTACGCCTACCTCAAAATGAAGATGCCCAGTTCTAGGGGGATTCTAATCGTAGCCGGCGACTACCGGAAGTCATCTGCCTGTGCAGCTGAGAGTAGTCGGCTGGACGAGTCCCTGGTGATCGCGGCCGAGAAGCGGCTCCTTGACCGGGTTGTGGCGATGGCTGGCAAGCAGCTAGAGGTGTCGCCTAACCCAAAGGAGTCGGAGGCTCAGGGTTCGTTCAAGCCGGCCAAGGAGACAAAGAAGATACCCTTGGATCCGGAGCACCTAGAGAGGTACACTGTCGTAGGCGCAAACCTCGACAGCAAATAGGAAGGCGAGCTCGTCGATTTCCTCCGTGAGAATCGGGACATCTTCGCATGGTCCCCCAAAGACATGCCAGGTGTGCCGACGGAATTCGCTGAGCACAAGTTACATGTCCGATCTGATGCAAAGCCGGTCAGGCAGCCCTTGCGCCACCTATCAGAAGAAAAGAGAAGAGTTGTCGGAGAAGAGATAGCTCGACTCCTAGCAGCCGGCTTCATTATGGAAGTATTCTTTCCAGAGTGGCTATCCAACCCGGTCCTGGTACTGAAGAAGAACAAGCAGTGTCGAATGTGTATTGACTACAAAAGCCTCAACAAGGCTTGCCCCAAGGACCCGTTCACTTTACCAAGAATTGATCAGGTGATAGACTCCACAGCTGGATGCGAGTTGTTGAGCTTTTTGGATGCATATTCAGGGTATCACCAGATCAAGCTGAACCCGGCTGACAGACTGAAGACCTCCTTCATCACGCTGTTTGGAGCCTTCTGCTACCTCACCATGACGTTCGGCTTGAGGAATGCCGGCGCCACCTTTCAGCGTTGCATGCAGAAGTGCCTCCTCAAGCAACTCGGCAGAAACACCCACGTCTACATGGACGATGTGGTGGTGAAGACGGAAAAGCATGGAACACATCTGGAAGACCTCAAGGAGACCTTTGAGAACCTGCGCCGATTCCAGATCAAGCTCAACCCTGAGAAGTGCGTCTTCGGAGTACCAGCCGGCCAACTCCTTGGCTTCCTAGTCTCTGAACGCGGCATAGAGTGCAACCCTGTAAAGATCAAGGCCATTGAGAGGATGGAGGTACCCAGCCGACTGCTGGACGTGCAAAAGTTCACCGGCTACTTGGCGTCCATCAGCCGATTCATCAGTCGGCTGGGCGAGAAAGCTCTCCCATTATACCAGCTCATGAAGAAGACCACTTTTTTCGAGTGGAACCACAAGGCGGACGGAGCTTTTCTCCAGTTGAAGAAGATGCTGACTACTCCACCCGTTCTGGCGGCTCCGACTCCTAAGGAACCTATGCTCCTGTACATCGCCGCCACCAGCCGGGTAGTCAGCACAGTCATTGTAGTGGAACGCAAGGAGGAAGGCAAGGCACCACCTGTCTAGAGACCGGTATATTACCTGACCGAAGTATTGTCGGCCTCCAAGCAGAACTACCCCCACTACTAGAAGATGTACTATGGCGTGCACTTTGCCGCCAAGAAATTGAAGCCTTACTTTCAAGAGCATCCAATCACTGTGGTCTGCACGGCCCCACTTGCCGAGATCATCGAAAGCCGAGATGCTTCTGGCCGAGTGGCCAAATGGGCCATAGAGCTGGCTCCCTACACCATCCACTACCAGCCCCGCACCGCCATCAAGTCACAGGCACTGGCCGACTTTCTCGCCGACTGGGCCGAGACCCAGTACCTACCTCCAGCGCCCGACTCCACCCATTGGCGGATGCATTTTGACGGCTCCAAGATACGCATCGACTTGGGAGCCGGCGTTGTCCTCACTTCTCCTAAAGGTGACAAGCTCAAATACGCACTACAAATCCATTTTGCCGCCTCCAACAATGTCGCCAAGTACGAGGCGCTCATTCACGGGCTCCGGCTTGCCAAAGAACATGGCATTCACCGGACCCTGTGTTATGGCGACTCGGACTTACTGGTTCAGCAGTCGTCTGGCGACTGGGACGCCAAAGATGCAAACATGGCGAGTTACCGTTTCCTCGTGCAGCAACTCAGCGGATATTTCGAGGGGTGCGAGTTCCTCCATGTGCCAAGAAACGACAACGACCAAGCAGACGCCTTGGCACGAATCGGCTCTACCCGCCAAGCAATACCATCCGGCGTCGCCCTTCAACGCCTCATCAAGCCGTCTGTCAAGCCTTCACCAGAATCAGACTCCATCTTCATGCCGGCTCCTCCCGAAGAAGTCGGATCCGACTCCAGAGCCTCGGCAGACGTTACGGGGATTTTGGCAGATGGCTCCAAAGTCGCCAAAGTCGGGGCCGGCCCAGGGACTGCAGAACCCGGCCCGGGGACTGTGGCGGCCGGCCCGAAGACCCCAGAACTCGGCCCAAGAGCTACACCAGTCGGCCCGAAGACTCCAGAACTCGGCCCAAGAGTTGCGCCAGTCGGCCCGGGGACTTCATTAATCCAGCAAGCGGTTGTTGACTCTAGCCCGCCGCCTCCCAGCCCAGCCGCCCTCGTCCAAGTACCAGTTATGGCAGTCGAAGAAATAGCAGCACCCTCATGGGCCCAGCCCATCCTCAAATTTCTGGTGAGCAAAGAGCTGCCGACTGATGAGACCTTAGCTCGACAAGTACAACGCCGAGCGACAGCCTACACCATAGTCAACAGAGAGCTGGTCAGGCGCAGCGTCACTGGTGTCTACCAGCGCTGCGTAGAGCCAGAGCAAGGCCAAGCAATTCTCAAAGACATCCATCAAGGCGGGTGCGGCCACCATGCGGCTTCAAGAGCACTCGTCGCCAAAGCTTTCCGACACGGTTTCTTTTGGCCAACGGCCTTAGAATAGGCCAAGGAATTGGTCCAAAATGCAAAGGGTGCCAGAAGTTCCGCTCCAAGCCGCATCAGCCGACTTCCACACTCAAGACCATCACCATTGCCTGGCCTTTCGCAGTTTGGGGTCTAGACATGGTGGGATCATTCAAGATGGCACGAGGTGGCTTAACTCACTTACTTATCGCGGTGGACAAGTTCACCAAGTGGATAGAAGTGAAGCCAATCAAGAAACTGAACGGTCCGACTGTCGTGACTTTCATCTCCGACATCACAATTCGGTACGGCATACCACACAGCATCATCACCGACAACGGCACGAATTTTGCCAAAGGTGCCTTGGCCCGTTTCTGTGCGACACAGGGCATCCGACTGGACCTAGCATCCGTCGCCCATCCACAGTCAAACGGCCAGGTGGAGCGAGCAAACGGCCTCATCCTGTCTAGCATCAAGCCCCGACTGATCGAGCCTCTGGAGCGCTCGGCTGGCTGCTGGCTTGACGAGTTGCCAACCGTCCTCTGGAGTCTGCGCACGACTCCAAACAAGTCAACCGGCTTCATGCCTTTTTTCCTCGTCTACGGTGCTGAAGCCGTCATCCCAACGGACATAGAATTTGATTCCCCGCGAGTCACCATGTACACAGAGGAAGAAGCAGAAGAAGCACGACAGGACGACGTCGACCTACTAGAAGAGGGCCGGCTGTTGGCACTCAATCGGTCCAACATCTACCAGCAGAGCTTGCGCAGATACTACAACAGGAAGGTCAGGCCGAGATCTTTCCAGGAGGGCGACCTCATGCTCCGATTAATCCAGCGAACAGCCGGCCAGCACAAGCTGTCGGCACCTTGGGAAGGCCCCTTCATCATCAGCAAAGTGCTGGGCAACGACTCCTACTACCTGATTGACGCTCAGAAGCCCCGAGCACGCAAGAGGGGCGACTCCGGCAAAGAGACAGAGCGGCCATGGAATGCAAATCTCCTCCAAAAGTTTTACAGTTAAACGCAGTATGTATCACGCTACCTTTTGTATTAAAAGTACCAAGACTTCGGGCCCCCCGAGAAGAGCTCGGGGACTGCCCTCTTTTATCTATATGATAAGAAATATGTCTTCGAGTATATTACTCTTTGTTATGCCGCTTGGCACCGGGTTCGACTAGTCGGCCCGGGGACTTGCCGACCTGCGCTATGAAATGCTTCCTGCAGCCGGACAAGTAGTGTGTGGCGTCTAAATCGTCTCCGGCCAGAAGCCGCAGCTCGCAGAGCGACTGTCCGGGGGGCAGGAGTAAGGAAGAATGGGCGTCCACATGAAAAATGGCTAAGGACTCAAAGCACAAACATAGCTTAAGGACGGCTTCCAGCCTTTTTTTGCAAACCGACTCTTGAATAGTCGGCTTGCCGCCTTCTATCCGACTTGTTAAACAACTCTAAAAATGGCTAAGTACTTGCCTTCCCAAAAGTGACCAAGAATTTGATCCAGCAGCAGTCCGCGGAGCGGCTATCTGACTGACAAAGACGGCAATTGAGGAGACGGCAAAGGAAAAAGCCAAAAGAAGAATGAGCAAGAAAGATAGAAGTCGGATGAATATTTACATAACAAAGGCCCTTGGCCGAATCTTCAAGCAGAATTTCAAAATACACCCCGCAGGTGGAATTGTGCGGATTAACGAGTTCTTCAAAAACTATTAGAACAGATAAAACAAAGACAAGGTGGCAGCCTAGGGGGCGGCAGACGGGTTTGGAGGATCGGAGGAGACGGCGGTGTTGGATGTTGGGGCGGCCGGCTGGGCGGTCTCGGCTTGATCACCTCCGGCAGCAGTCGGCTCGGGCGGGCATGACTCGTTGCTGGAGGCATGGTCGAGCTGAGGCTGGCTGTCCGCTCCGTCTTCCGGTGCCTCCGTCTCGCTCCCGTCCTCCGCCTCGTCTTCCTCCTCGACGCTAGAGCCGATCACCTATACCGAGTCCATGCCGTAGTCGGGATTCAGCCCAAACCATTCCGGCGGCACCTCCTCGCCGTCTTCGTAAGCAGCTCCTTCTGCTCTGCCAATTGTGCGGCCAGGAGATCGCGCTCTGTGGCGAGCTTGCTGCACTCCTCCCCCTTGGCGCGCAACACGGAGTTGGCTTCGCTCAGCTGCTGTTGAAGAGCGGCGTTGGCCTCTGAAGAGAAAGAAGAAAGAAGGCGTTAAGTCATCAACGAAGAAGGTCGCCGGGGAGATCCGGCCCGACTACTCAGCAGTCGGCCCGAATCTCGGGGACTACAGCCCGCGGGTGCGCCAATGCACCCCCGCAAAGAAGAACAAGGACTCACTCCGGCTCTCCGACAAGTCGGCAGTCTGCTTGCCCAGCTCTTCAATGTTGCGGTTGAAGGCGGTGACACGGAGGTTGTGATAGTCCTGCAACAAGTATTTCAGAACAAAGGTTAGTACCCGGAACTTACCAATTGGAGTTCTGGGTCGCCGGCCCAGAACTCGGGGACTACACCCAGTGGGTGCGCTGGCATGCCCCCACAGAGAGGAACAAGAAAATAGGGACAAAAGGAGAAAGCGTACCCGGATGGCTGCCCGCGACACCAGGTGCGCCTTGGTGTAGTTTTGGATGGCATCGCTCTCGGCTCGCAGCTTCGTCTGGACATCCAGAAGCGCCTGGTTCAGCAGGCCCGGGCCGCCTCCTCGCACCCACCCAATGGGCGCGGCACTCGTCGCCTCGGCGTCTGGAATCGTCGAGCTGGCGGTGCCGGTCTCCAAGGGGCGTGGCGCCGAAGTCGCCTTCTCAAGACGGCGGCATGTTGGCGAGCCGACTTGAAGGAGTAGCCTTGCCACGACCTCATCTTCAGTCGGCGGCAAGGGTGGATCTGCCGGCTGTTTGCCCTGCGCGCTTCTAGACGGCGGCGGGGGCGGCTGTGGCGGCGCGACCGCATCCGGCATGGGGGCGGCGCCGCCGCCCCTCTCCACGATCGGGAACTCGCCGCCGGCTTCCCCTGACTGCCACGTGAACCCTGGGGGGGGGGGTGGCGGTGCAGAGTTCAGAGGGGTGACGAACACCGCTGACCAATGGGGCGCGACTTCCTTGGCCGGCCGCTTTGCCGCAGCGGCGGCCTCGGCCGACTCCAGCTTCTTCAGGGCGGAGGCCTCCACCTTCTTGGCCTCCGCTTTCTCCCGGTGGGCGGCCTCGTCCTCCTCGCGCTTCTCCCGCGCGTTCTGCTCCGTCGCCTCCCGAAGGTCGGCGGTGGGGTCAATCCGCCGAGTGGTGGCAGACGTCTCCACCGACCCCATAACGGAGGCGGCGGTAACCCTCTCAAGAGTGAGGGAGCCCTGAGATGAGAAAAGCATCTGAAAAACTTAGACAAGATCAACAAAGAGAAAATAAAGATAAGGGATGGAGGCGCTTACGTAGAGACCAGTGGCGGCTTCTTCACTTCCTTGCGGAAGCGGTTGGCTTTCGCGGCCGCCTCTTCCCGCTTGGTCGCTGCGGCCGCTCCCTTGAACTTCTTCAACCGGCCACCAAGCGTACTCGGCCCGGCCCGGCGCTTCTTCACACTGCCTTGAGCGTCCAAGCCGGCGGAGGAACTCGCACTTGGCTGGCCGGCTTTTGGCTGGCGACGCGGGGTGACTTCTCCCCCGGCCTCGTCGTCAGGCCAGTCGGCGAAAGTGGCCGAAGGCCTGGAGCCGCCTGCTTCTCCTCCTCCTCCCTCGGCGTCGGCTTCCATGGCTGTCGCCCCCAAGTCGGGATCGTCGACGTCGCTCTCTGCCCGATCGGGGACAAACTGACAAGCCGGCCCCGCGGTGCCGGCCGAAGGAGGGATTATAGGATTCTGATTCAAAACAAAAAGGGGCAGACTTGACAAGTCGGACTCGACAGCAAAAGAAACAGAAGAAGAAGGAAGACGACTTACAATAGGCGGGGGGTTGGTGCGCGAATACGACTCCTTGCCGAACCGCTAGTCCACCGAGAGACCGCAGTTCGCGAAGTAGTTCACCGTATTCGCCACCTCCGCGTGAGGCATGTTGTTGGAACACATCCGACTCGGGTCCTGATGACCGCTGATCTTGCAGATCAGGTGAGGTCGGCCTTGGAGTGGGAGGACTCGGCGCGCCATGAAGGCGGCCAGCAAGTCGGCCCCGGTTAGGCCCTCCGACTGCGTCAGCACTCGGAGTCGCGCAACGGCGGCGGCACCAGTGGGAGACAGTGTCCTGGCTCGGTGTGACTAGCTGGGAAGCCTTCCAGCCGGCGCGCCGGCTTCGTAAGCCGGCAGGTTGACCCAGTCGCCTTTTGGGGCGACGTTCTTCACATAAAAATATGACCGCTGCCACATCTTCACTGACTTAATCAGTGCGATGGTGGGAAACGGATTGTCGGCCACTGATCTCCGCATCGCGATGAATGCACCGCACCAGGCCGGCACGCCGGCGACGTGTGTGCCGAGCTTGGATTGGAAGAACTCACCCCGGAGGTTGATGGTGGGGAGAACGCCGAGGAAGCCTTCGCATAGGGTGGCGAAGGCAGCCAGCAGCACCACCATGTTCGGAGTAAGGTGGTGAGGCTGGAGCCCGTAGAACTCCAAGAAGGAGCGGAATAAGCCGCTCGCCGGCAGTCCCAGGCCACGCATAAGGTGCAAGCGGAATATGACCTGCTCGCCCTCCTTCGGCGCCGGCGATATCTCTCCCTCCAGCGCGAGGCGGACCCGCACTAAGTCCCTGCCAGGAAGCCGCCGTGTCTGGCGGAGGATCTCGATGTCGTCCTTGTCAACCTCGGAGCCATCCCACACTCCGGAGCGAACAGCAGGCGGAGGAGGAGCTCATCGCTGCGGGCACGGCGTGGTTTGGAGCAGCAGCGGCAAGAACAAGAAGAAGCAAGAAGGAGCGAAAGGAAGTGGGGAGAATGGGCGCGCGTGCTTCCCCGCCCCCTCCCCCCGCCTACTTGTAGGCTCGTGGGCTGAGAAGTCGAGGGGGAGGACGTGGCATTAACTACGCCCGGGACCCCACAACCCCCATGATTTACCACACAAAGTTACCACGCGCAATAACCGCGCGGGAATCCCAACCGTTCGCACGGCCGCAACGGATCCGTTTGCATGCCGAGTCATGGTAGTGGCGGGCCCTGCCTGTAGGCCTGTCCTGTCGCGCGCGTGGGTGATCAGACTAGCTCCGCCACATGGCGCCTCACGATGGGTCAACCACGGGCAGCAACCCGGAAGTTTATCAGGCACGCCGCCTGAACTCCGCCACAACGTTCAAACTTTTTTAGGGGCAAGTCGGCCTTGAGCAAGTCCGACTCCAACTAGTCGGCTTGACAGAAGACGGCTAGCGAAGCCTAGGCCCAACCGCCGGAGAGAAGAAACTGTTGAGGCTTCACGACATGTCGCCCTCGGAGCCTCACCAGCTTCGTGGACTACTGTCGGAGTAATGGGCCACGGGTAGGCTAACCCAGGCCCAGAACCTTCAAGACATTGAGGCAGACTGCGCCCCTCGACATCCCAGGACCAAGAGCCGCCTTTTGAGAGTTGGCGGCGAGGCGGCCGGCTTCCCACTCACAGCTGAGTCCTAGGGACGACTTCAGGATGTGCCGACTCCTGACTGGCAACTTCCAGAAAAGCTGGCCTTGGGGAATTGGCCCGCGACGCCAACAACCCCCATGCCCTCATAAAGAGGGACGGGACGGGGAGTGGCCATAGTAAGGTCCACTCCCACCCCTTTTCCAAGGGCAGGCGTGGCTACAGTATGCCATACCCGCGGAGATCTCTGCGCGGCGCGACACTGTTGCCATGCCGGCCCTGACATCAGCCCCAGGGGGCGGAGCCCTGTGCCCATGACGACCTGCTGGTACAACCCGGGGATGATGGGTCCCACTAGTCGGCGGGCGTACGAAAGACGGCGAAAGCACCGCCAGTCGGCCCGGATGGGAGTCGGCCACCAGAAGTCGTCCGGCCCCTCCCACGGGCCCCACGCGCCATTAATCAGACACAACAAGTAGTGGCCATAGTGATCGCCCGCCAGACGGCGGGGCTGTCACCACGACCTCATGACCGAGCCTGCATCATTAGAGGCACGACTACAGTAATCTGCAGCTGGCAAGACCCGCCCGCGGCGGACACGGCCTGTCAGCTCCACACCAAGCCATTCGGCGGGCCCCAGGAGTCGGCGGATAAGACGGCGGCCAGAGAGACTAACGGTTGGGCCCGCGCCTAGCCAGATTACCATTGTACCCCTGGGGGGTAGGCCTATATAAACCCCCCAGGGCATCCATGCAAAGGGTTGGAATCCATTAGCACTAGACCAGATCATATAGGAAGGAGAGAGCTAGCCTTGCCTTCTCCTACCTCCACGAAACAGCTCAAGGAGCAACCGTGTAAACACTTTGCCATAGTGATCATGCGGAGACCCCGTAGAGCAGCAGTAGGGGTATTATCTCCCCGGAGAGCCCTGAAGCTGGGTAAGATTCACCGGCGTGCATGTCTTCGCCTTATCCCGTTTCCAGGCACCGCGACGTTCTACTCGCCCCTACCATGATAAGCCATCCTTTGGCATATGTCGCACCCAACCCCCGACACCCGCTATGTTAGTGTCCTTCCATGTTGAGTAGTCATCTGGCGGCAGCACCAACAGCCGCTGACGCAATCTAGTCTTCAGGTTGCAGTTATTTTGCGTCGACTCGATCGAGGCCTTATTTGGCATGGATTTTTATCTGGCCCGAAGTCGATCGGGGATTTGGTGAATCCCTCCCCTTCACCAATACCCTACCCTCTCATCTAAATCCTTCTCGCGTAAAAATACTATTTGGTATGTAGGGTATATTATATTGAGATAAGATTAAGCAAATAGCAATCTCAGATGGCCGACGTTTGCTGTGGAACATGTAGTTTGGCCGCTTCTGATCCGGCTTATGGCTGTGAAGACGTCCGTAGTAAAAGTAGTGGTTGAGTGGGCCATGAAATCTAAAGCAGCAGCATATACTACTTTGTACACGGCGAGATATACCAAAGCTGGGCGGACCTAAGCGTCAGCTGACGGCTTAGATATAGAGCTCATCTGAGCTCCTGCTCATAATAGTACTTTCGTTCTACACTTAAAAATTCAATATTTACAATCTTAGAAACAACCCGTAGAAGGAAAAACTTGCTATAGAACTGTAAGCATGATGAGTGGATTTTATGCATACCTTTTAGAGTATATTCTAGAGCAAAAATCCCTCATAAAATATCCATCTAGGACTTATACATGTCCCCAATGCATAGTTTCTGGTATTTACTCGTTTTACCAAATTTTTTGCACAACTTTTATTCTTATTTAGTTATTTTAGTTTTCAATTTTTGTGGTCTTTGTAGGTGTATTAGCATGTTCATGGACTTGGCACATCAAAAGAACCAAGTTAGGAGTCAAACCGGAGAAGTTCTAGGCACCAGATGAAGGCCATATAGAGTATTTGATGAGTAGATAATTATTAACGTGTCAAAATTGTATGTGCAAGGCAACAAACGCATCGAGCTAGCAATCCAACGAGCCCAACACTAGTAGAAAACAAGGCTTTGGTCTAGGCCAGATAAGGGCATTAATCTCGGTTCTCTTACGAACCGGGACCAATGGGTGCATCAGTCCCGGTTCGTGAGGCCAGGGCGCCGGCCGGGCCTCGGGGGGCATTGGTCCCGGTTCGTCTGACCCCTTTGGTCCCGGTTCTAGACACGAACAGGGACCAATGGGCCTCACTCCTGGCTCAGCCCCTTTAGTCCCTGTTGGTGGCTGGAACCGGGACTAAAGAGCATGCTTCTGTCCCAGTTCTAGCCACCAACCAGGACTAAAGAGATGCCTATATATATATGCTCGCCCCTACCCGCTCACTCCTCTGTTTTTTGGCCGGCCGGCGTGTGGGAGGTGTGTGCCGCTCTGCTCTCACCTCCTATGCACATGAGGTGTTCGATGAAATGCCCGAGCCACACTATAGCTTTCTCCTCTCCAAGCTCCATTTTCCTCAAGATTTGTCTAGTTCTGGTGGTCCGTCTCGTCCCGTCCCCGTCCTCACCGCCGTCGATCGCCTGCGCCGATCTCGTCGCTGGCACCACCGTGGTGAGCCTCTTGTTCTTATCTTCTTTCTAAAATAAAAAAATTTCTTACTTGTATGATTTAGATGGATACTTGTATAATTTTCTTACTTTTATTATTGTTTTTTATTATATAGTGCCATGGTTTTGGTATCCGCCCCCGTCGTTCCTCGTCCTATCTATGATTCATATGTGGTATGCTATCTTTCATAACCATTTGTTTCATTTAGTGTTTATGACAATTATGCCGACCAACGTGAGGTGGATGTTTTTATCTAGGAGGTATGTGAACCGAAAATTCCAACCGACCCTCTTGTCGAGAGGTTAAATTTAGTTGAAAAATAAAACAATTACTTGAAGAAAAAAATGAAAAGAATTGAGGAGGAGAAGATGGAATTGGAGTTGCATGTTGCCGATGTCGTCGATGATCAGAACATCAAGATGGATGCAATGCGCTTGAAGATTAGAAATATTAGAAAATATGCCATTGATACTAAGGCTTGGTATAATTATGTTGTTGGATCAAGTGTTACCTTAGTTGTGATTATGATCGCATTTGTTGTTGCATTTAAATGTTTTACATAATTTCAATGACGTTTTAGTTAGATGCTCTAGAGAGCTATATGTTGTTCTGTGAGAAGTATGTATGAACTTTATGTATTTATTTTTTCAGTAATAACATTTGATCACTATTGTACTTTGGTTTTAATGTGATGATGAATTGTATTAATTTGGTCACTTATCTATTCATGATGTTCTGTAATTGTTTTTGATACACTTAATTATATAATGCATGCAGATGAACTGACAATGGATGTACGGTGACTGACGCACCTTCGAGTATATTGAGGGCCTGCATAAATTTCTCAAAGTGGCTGAGGCAAACAAGCATAATGGTTTTATGTATTGTCCATGTACTATCTGTGAGAATACGAATGATCACTCTTCCTCGAAATCTCTTCACGTCCACCTGCTTGAGAAGGGTTTCACGCCACACTATAATGTTTGGACCAAGCACAGAGAAATAGGGGTAATGATGGAAGACAATTAAGAAGAAGAGGATGATGACAACTATCCCCTGAATACGGTGATACTACAATGGGGGAAGTTGAAGATCAAGAGGCACTAGACGATGTGCCCGATGATGATCTTCGCCATGTCATTGTTGATGCGAAAAGACAATGCCAAAGTGAAAGGGTGAAGTTAAAGTTCGATCGCATGTTAGAGGGTCACAAAAAGGGCTGTACCCAAATTGCGAAGATGGCAACATAAAGCTCAGTACCACACTAGAATTGCTACAATGGAAGGTAGACCATGGTGTATCTGACAACCAATTTGGGAAGCTACTGAAAATAATGAAGAAAGAGCTTCCAAAGGATAACAAATTGCCCGACAGTACATACGAAGCAAAGAAGGCTCTATGCCCTCTAAGATTGGTGGTGTAGAAGATACATGCATGCCCTAATGACTATATCCTCTATCACGGTGAGTACGAGGATTTGAACGCTTGCCCGGTATGCAGCGCATTGTGGTAAAAGATCAGAATAGATGACCCTAATGATGTTGAGGGTGAGCGCTCCAGGAAGAGGGTTCCCGCCAAGGTGATGTGGTTTGCTCCTATAATACCACGGTTGAAACGTCTATTCAGAAACAACAAGCATGCCAAGTTGATGCAATGGCACAAAGAGGACCGAAAGAAAGATGGGAAGTTGAGTGCACCCGTTGACGGCTCGTACCGGAGAAAAACTTTGGTGACGCAAGGAACATATGGTTTGGTTTAAGCACAGATGGCATTAATCCTTTTGGGGTGCAGAGCAGTAATCGTAGCACCTGACCCGTGACTCTATGTATCTATAACCTTCCTCCTTGGTTGTGCATGAAGCGGAAGTTCATTATGATGCTAGTGCTCATCCAAGGCCCTAAGAAATCTGGAAACAACATTGATGTGTACCTAAGGCCATTAGTTGAAGAACTTTTATAGCTGTGGAATGGAAAAGGTGTACGCGTGTGGGATGAGCACAAACAGGAGGAATTTGGCCTACATGCGTTGCTGTTTGTACCCATCAATGATTGGCCTGCTCTCAGTAACCTTTCAAGACAGAGAAACAAGGGATACCGCGCATGCACACACTGTTTAGATGACACCGAAAGTATATATTTGGACAAATGCAGGAAGAATGTGTACCTAGGACATCGTCGATTTCCTCCGACCAACCATCAATGTCAAAGAAAGGCAAGCATTTCAAAGCTGAGGCGGATCACCGGAAGAAGCCCACCCTCCATACTGGTGATCACATGCTTGATATGGTCAAGGATTTACAAGTAATCTTCAGAAATGGTCCCGGAGGACTATCTGTTTTGAATGACCCCGAGGGATGCGCACCCATGTGGAAGAAGAAATCTATATTTTAGGACCTACCCTATTGGAAAGACCTAGAGGTCCGCTCTGCAATCGACATGATGCACGTGATGAAGAATATTTGTGTAAACCTACTAGGATTCTTGTGCGTGTATGGGAAGACAAAAGATACACCGGAGGCACGGGAGGACCAACAATGTGTGCACGAAAAAGACGACATGCATCCAAAGCAGTATCAAGGTCCTGCAAGCTATGCTCTTACCAAAGAAGAGAAGGAAATCTTCTTTGAATGTCTACTCAGTATGAAGGTCCCATCTAGCTTCTTGCAGAATATAAAGGGAATAATAAATATCCCAGAGAACAAGTTCAAGAACCTAAAGTCTCATGACTGCCACGTGATTATGACGCAACTGCTTCCGGTTGCATTGAGGGGGCTTCTACCGAAAAATGTTTGATTATCCATTGTGAAGCTATGTGCATTCCTCAATGCAATCTCTCAGAAGGTAATCAATCCAGAAATCCTACCAAGGTTAAATAATGATTTGGTGTAATGTCTTGTCAGTTTCGAGCTGGTGTTCCCGCCATCCTTCTTCAATATCATGACACACATCCTAGTTCATCTAGTCGACGAGATTGCCATTCTGGGTCCTATATTTCTACACAATATGTTCCCCTTTGAGAGGTTCATGGGAGTCTTAAATAAATATGTTCATAACCGTGCTAGTCCAGAAGGAAGCATCTTCATGGGCCGCTAAACAGATGAGGTCCTTGGGTTTTGTGTTGATTTCATTCCCGACCTTAAGCCGATTGGTGTCCCTCAATCACGGTATGAGGTGAGACTGCCTGGAAACTGCACGCTAGGAGCGGACTCAATAATATGTAGGGACGTGCATTCTTGGGCTCAAGCACACTACATAGTTCTACAGAATTCTACCTTGGTGACCCCATATGTCAATGAACACAGAATATTCTGCGCTACAAACACCCGGAGCAGTGTGACGACTGGATTACATGTGAACACATCAGGACTTTGGGCGGTTGGTTCCAAACACATCTCATGGGTAACACCACTGTTGGAGATGAGCTGTACTCATTGGCCAGGTCACCATCTTCGATTGCATTGACTTACAAAGGGTACAAGATAAATGGGAATACATATTACACGATCGCCCAAGATCAAAAGAGCACCAACCAAAACAGTGGCGTCCCAGGTTGATGCAACAACCAAGAGGGGAAAGAACACATATTATGGTTACATAGTGGACATATGAGAACTTGACTATGGACATGGTTTTAAGGTCCCTTTGTTTCCGTGCAAATGGGTCAATCTATCAGGAGGCGGGGTACAGGTAGACCCATAGTATGGAATGACAATAGTGGATCTAAACAATCTTGGGTACACAGACAAACCATTCTTCCTAGCCAATGATGTGGCGCAGATTTTCTATGTGAAGGACATGTCTTCCAAACCGAGAAAAAGGAAAGATAAGGAAGTGAATACATCATATGATGAGCCAAAGCGCCACATAGTTCTTTCAGCATCGTGGGAGTGGAGGACAAGACAGACATGTATGAAGATTATGAAAAGTTTCATGAAATTCCTCCCTTCAAAGTGAAGGCTGACCCAAGCACCCTGTTAAACGATGAAGATTATCCATGGTTACGGCGCAATAGGCAAGGGACACACGCCAAGAAAAAGTGAAGACTTTCTCTCCACAACTATTCTGATGATGGCTTTGATTATGTGAAGGAAAAAATGTAATCCCTTTGTAGTAGATGAGTTTTCATCCGAAACCCTGATACTTCCAAAGAGATTGTCCATTTTGTAGTGCTTTTCAATTTCAGGGTCATTTAGCTAAAAAATCAAAAATGCATGAAAAATAGCAAATGAAGTCAGAAAGGCTTGAAAATTGATGATGTGGCTTTGAAAGGTGCATTTTGAATGTACAAAAAGTCTACAGTTGAAATAATTTCAAAAAATGAAATGCCTTTGTAACAGATGAGTTTTCGTCCGAAACCGTGATACTTCGAAAGAGATTGCCCATTTTGTACACGAAGTGCATCTAGTTTTTGACGTAACCCTCTCAACTTTTTAACATATGCTATGTGGGTGAAGTGATGACACCATGCCAACTTTCAACCTTTTCAGAGTTCATTTGTAGTGCTTTTCAATTTCAGGGCATTTATCTAAAAAAATCAATAAATGCACGAAAAAAAGCAATTGAAGTCAGAAAAGGTTGAAAATTGATTATGTGGCTTTGAATGGTGCATGTTGAACGCACAAAAAGTCTACAGTTGAAATAAGTTAAAAAAATGAAATGCCTTTGTAACAGATGAGTTTTCGTTCGAAACTATGATACTTCGAAAGAGATTGCCCATTTTCTACATGAAGTGCATCCAGCTTTTGCCGTAATCCTCTCAACTTTTTGGTATATGCTATGTGGGTGAAATGATGATACCATGCCAACTTTCAACCTTTTGAGAGTTCATTTGTAGTGCTTTTCAATTTTAGGGCCATTTAGATCAAAGAATGAACTAATAGCAAAAATAATAAACTAAAAATCTTTTATAAAACTCTAATAGCAAAAAGAATGAACTAAAAAGAAACAACTAAACAGAATCAAAATAATATTGACTAAAATTATCAAAGTATTTATTTGTTAAAAAGAATGAACTAAAAACAATCAACTGAAAATTAACTAAAAAGAATGAACTAAAAAAATTAATTAAAATATTTTGTTATGATCAACTAAAACATAACTATAATATTCTTTAATAGCAAAAAGAATCAACTAAAAAGCTTTTATAAACCTCTAGTTATTCTCAAAATAATATTAACTTAAAATTATATAAAATTTATGCAACTAAAATTATCAAAGTCTTTTTTGTTAAAAACTTTAATAGCAAAAGGAATTTTCATAAAGTTTTTTTCTTAAAATCTTTAATAGCAAACTAAAATAACAACAAAAAATTGGCCACCTACTAGGCCACAACGGCATGCATACGACTAGAAACACAACTACTAGCTGGGCCAGGATGCAGGCCCGCTGGGTGCTACCTCTTGAGCTTGCATTGGTTTTCCCCTTGCAGAGGAAAGGGTGATGCAGCAAAATAGAGTAAGTATTTCCCTCAGTTTTTGATAACCAAGTTATTAACCCAGTAGGAGACAACGCACAAGCCACTGAATACCTGCACAAACAAACACCAACTTGCATCCAACGCAACAAAGGGGTTATCAATCCCTTCATAGTTATTTGCAAAGTGAGATCTGATATAGATGGATAAAAGGTAAGTAATATTTTTGGTTTACTAGCACAAATGCACGTGCGTTGCAATGGAGAAAAAATTGATGTGTGTTCACTAAAAAGAAAGCGGCACGACAACATTCATATGTTGCCACCTCGTGGTCGCAAAAAGGCCATGCTGAGATTTAGAATAAAAGCATCATCAACTACACATTAGTCATAATGAAAAAAAGCCTTAACACTGTTAATAAGAAACACATATTTTTTCGTAACCCTAAAATCTACTCTTTCCCTTCAGGTTTCTCAGGCCTATCTCACAAATGTCAGCAAATAGGGTAGATATTGATTGAAGAGAATGGATATCACATGCTCAAAACCACACAATTAACACACTTGCGTTTTTCATAAAATATTGGATTGGAAAGATAACTGTTGCATGAACATGCAACTACTATCCACTGTTCAGTTTGTTAGATTGTTTGCAACAACTTCTTTTCGGGGCGCTAGTTCAGGACATGTCATAGTGAATTGATCCGGGTGAATAACACTAACTTTTGATTGACATGTTGGTCACATCCTCCTCGACCCCGAAATAATGTATTGCTGGTAAACATTTGTAAATATGTGTTGTCATTGAATTCTGATAAACTAACCTTTTGTACGTTAGACCTATATAAGAGAGCATAGACCTAGAGAAGTAACCGAAGTTAACCAATAAGGCCTTATATATAGCATTTTTCTTGTTGGGCTTGCAAAATTAATGAGTAACATGAATCATGCTAAACTCCAGAATGCACTCTCATTCGTGAGATTTAACAAGTAATTCCATGAAGTGCCAATGTCTGCATGGAGAGTACATATAAACCTTTAAAGGAGAAACACCCCTAAATTTTAAAACATAATGATATACAAGAGAGTTAATACCAAATCCCCTATAAATAGACGATGACAAACATGGCACTGCTGCTAATTTGAAGGGTTAAATTATTAGTGTGACCTATATTGTGGAGAATTTCATCAAACACGTGGAAAGCACATACAGTATGCCTGCAATACGATAGATCAGCACCAATCCCAGCATAACAAAGAACACAAATTGTAATCTTGACCTCTAGTTGTGGATTGGTGCAGCACTTGGAGGTTTCTTGCCACCGCATTAGAGCATCTCCAGCCGTTCGGCTCCCCACGACACCGAAAAAGAGCCGCCTAGGGCCAAACCGCCGTTTGCTTGGTGCGTAGGGGTGATTGCGTTCCCAGTCGACGCCCCCCAGGTCACCGCCAAAAATCACATGAACTCAGTGATGTTTCATAGAAATTTATACAAACTTGACGATCTAGCACAAACTCGGCGATATTTCATAGAAATTTGTACAAAAACAGATAAACATGCAAACTACGCCTAGAACTATGCCTAGCCCTGCTACGCCGCGACCGCCGCTCGCCATCTACATGTCGAGGAGCCTGTTGAAACGGGTGTAGACGCCGCTATCGTCATCGTCGTCGTCGCCGTCACGCCCCCACCGTCCCTACTGCACCCCTGGCCAGGGCCGCCGACGTGAGATGGGGGGTTGGACGTCCTCGCCCTCCTTGTCACTGTCGAGGACAATGACACCACCCTCACTACAAAAAAATACACTTCCATGATGATATGTGTTTGTCACAGTAGGTCACATTTTTTGTCATGCAAATACATCCATGACAATTTTATGACAAAATCAAGATAGTCATAGCTGTGCTGTCGTAGAAGTGTTCCATGACATTACCAAAATTATCATCACGGAGGTGTCCACTTCCATCACGATAAATTGCGCATCATGGAAGTGCTTTCGTCAAGGGTGATCGACACATGGCATCCACCGTAACGGAACACCGTTAAGCTATCGAGTCCGGTTTTGGATCTGATAACCCGCTAACAGCCTAGACCAATGAGGATTTTCCACGTGTAAAATTGTCATTAGCCGGAGGAAACATGTGTTGGCTCACCGTTGGGACAAATGTCATCCATTCATTGGACAGGAGGCGCCTATGATAGGTCGACACGTGGAACGGCCCAACAGTGGCGCATTCCGGTGAAAAAGGCCGGCCCAGTAAAAATTAGATGGCCACCCCTATGATAGGTCGACACGTGGAACAGCCCACCAGATGCAGGGCCTGATGTTTCCGCTCCAGGAGACGCATTTGAGCTCAAGTGGGAGTTCGGCGAAGACTCTCAATGTTACTATGTTTCCTTTCCTGATGATCAGTAGTGGTGCCCAGTTGGGGGTGAACGGGACTGTTGTCGCATGTTGGGTTCTCTTTTATTTTGGCGCCGTAGTCGGGCCATGAGTGTTTGGATGATGTAATGTTATTTATGTACTTGATTGACGTGGCGAGTGTAAGCCAACTATGTTATCTCCCCTTTCATTATTATATTACATGGGATGTTGTGAAGATTGCCTAACTTGCGACATATACCATCAATGCGATTATGCCTCTAAGTCGTGCCTCGACACGTGGGAGATATAGTCGCATCGAGGGTGTTACAAGTTGGTAATCAGAGCCTTCCCCGACCTTAGGAGCCCCATTGCTTGATCGTTATTAGCGGCCGAGTTGTGTCTAGAAAAATGTTTTGAGTCATTTAGGAATTATATATCGGAGAGTTTAGGAATTTTTTTTACTTCCCAGTCTCCTCATCGCTCTGGTAAGGCATCCTGACGTAGAGTTTTGACTCTTCTCTTCTCAAATTTCACTAAATTTTTTTTAGGATCACGCGGGTATCTTGGAATCGTTCCGATGGTTTTATGATGAGAACATTGTCTTGGTGCCTCCTGTCAGGGGTTTAGTGGAAGTGTCCTGGGGAGTTGAGCTCTGAGGTGTTGTCATCATAATTTTATCGTTGCGGTTCTAGAATACCTGAGTTTAGTACCCCGACATCAAAAATCTCTTTTATGCAGTTTGTTGGTGAGATAACCTCGACACCACCCAGTACTGGGGCGGGAGTTCGGGAGTATCACCATAACTTGTATAACGGATGCTTTTTGAAGGTTGAGGTAGATGGTTTCTGAAGGTTTCTTGGTTATGTGTTGAAGGATGGATACAGCTGGATGTAGGAATTGCTAGTTTGGGTGAGATATTATGCTTCCCCTGTATCCCCAACACCTGATTGTATAACCGGAAAGGTTCGGGAGTTTCATAGGTGGGAATTCTTGTAGCTCTAGTTCTTCTTCCACGGATGTTGGTTTGAGGTTGGGATTTCTTACCAATTCTTCATTCTTGATCCGTACCTTGTTGATTTATTTCTCTACCTTAATTCTATGTGGCTTCTCAATTTATGGATATCTGACCATTTCAAGAGAAATGCATTCGTTCATTTTGTTTGGATGTGAAGACTATATGTTGCAATTTTCATTCCGTTGGATTCAACTTCAATAATTGTCTATCAATGTGCTAATGGTGGTCAAGCTGTTCAGGATGGCTCCTCCAATGCGCACGACTCCGAATCCTAATCCGCCACCACCTCCACCTCCTCCGAAGGCATGGCAAGCTGTGATGGCCGCAACCAATGCAAACACACAGTTGATGATGCAAATTCTTCAAGAGCGCAATCAAGGCAACCAAGGGAATCAAGGCAGCAATCAGAATCACTTTGCTTCACTCAACCAGTTCCTTGCTAACGGGCCAAAGTCTTTCAGCAATTGTGTTGAGGCAACCGATGCTGACGATTGGCTTGTGGATCTGTGCAAGCATTTCGAGTGCAGTAACGTCAGGCCTGAGGACTTTGTTAAGTTCGCTTCCTTCCAACTCAAAGATCAAGCTGCAGAATGGTTCCAGCAGTACAAGGACTCCAGAGGTGGACGTGTTATCACTTGAGATGATTTCCGACGAGATTTCTGAGCTCATCATATTCCTCAAAGCATGGTTGAAAGCAAGCGTGAGGAATTCTGCAATCTGAAGCAAGGCTCTTTGTTTGTCTATGACTACAACAAGTTGTTCCAGAAGCTCGCCCACTTTGCCAAGCAGGACGTACCTGATGAGAAGAGCATGATATACCAGTTCAGGGGTGGTCTCAGAGAAGAAATCCAGCTAGAGGCTGCTCAGTTGAGGTGTGATGCTTCCAAGAAGCGAGCCAGAGATGTTACTTCTTCTTCCTCTACTCAAGTGGCCAAGCAGCAGAAGTATTGGCTTCCTCCTCCTCCGTTCCGTCAGCCGTATCAGCAGAAGAGCAAAGGTGGCTGTGATTCTTGCCACCCACCCAACCCTGGCTTTCAGAACAAGACTTCATCTCAAGCTCCAAGATCGAGTGCTCCGTATCACCGTCCGCTTTCAGAGGTCACGTGCAACAAGTGCCAACAAAAGGGTCACTATGCCAACAAGTGGCTCAACCAGAGGCGTCTTCCTCCTCCTCCTCCTGTCAGATCGGCAAGTACAGCTGTGGTCAAGCATAACCCCAAGCATGCCAAGGTCAATTTGTTGAATGCAGCTCAGGCAGAGGACTCACCAGATGTGATCATGGGTAACTTTCCTGTTAACGATGTTCCTGCAGAAGTTCTTTTTGACACTGATGCATCGCTTTCTTTTATTTCAACACCATTTGTGGCCAAGCATGATTTTGTGACCGAAAGGTTTCCTGTTCCATTGAAGATTGTGTCTCCGGGCAAGCAAATGACTTCTAGCAATTGCGTCCCGGATGTCTCTATTATGTTGGGTGACTACAAGTTTCCCTCTTCTCCGGTGGTTCTTGGTAACTCGGATATTGATCTTATTCTCGGAATGGATTGGCTTTCTAAGCACAAGGCTCAGCTTGATTGTGCTGCAAGGCAGATTCAATCGACTCATTCATCTGAGGATGTAATTGTCTTTGCCGCTCGTGATGATACCATCCGTCTGTTTTCTCTCAATGAGAAGGGTGAACTGGATGCTATCTCGCAAATTCCAGTCGTTTGCGAATATCAAGATGTCTTTCCAGAAGAGCTTCCAAGAATGCCTCCACACCGGCCAGTTGAATTCGTTATTGATCTTGAGCCTGGCACGGAACCTGTGTGCAAACGTCCTTACAAGCTCGGACCTGAAGAGTTGAAGGAGCTAAAGAAGCAACTCGATATTCAAGAGAAAATGGGTCTCATCCGGCCTAGTTCTTCTCCGTGGGGTTGTGGTGTTCTTTTTGTGAAGAAGAAGGATGGAACGGACCGACTTTGTGTTGATTACCGTCCAGTGAACAAGAAGACCATCAAGAACAAATATCCACTTCCCAACATCAATGAGCTGTTCGAACAACTCAAGGGTGCTCAAGTATTCTCCAAGCTTGATCTCCGCATGGGTTATCATCTGATTCGAATCCGTGAGCAAGATATTCCGAAGACGGCTTTCAGGACAAGCTTTGGTTCATATGAATACACTGTCATGTCTTTTGGCCTCGTCAACGCTCCTCCGACGTTCTCTCGCATGATGAACTTCATCTTCAACGCCTACACCAATGACTTCGTTTTGGTCTATCTCGACGACATTCTGGTTTTCTCAAAGAACAAGGAAGATCATGCCAAGCACTTGCGTTTGGTACTCGATAAGCTAAGGGAACATCAGTTCTATGCCAAGTTCTCCAAGTGTGAATTTTGGCTCGATGAGGTTCTTTATCTTGGTCATATCATCTCTGCCAAGGGTATTGCCGTGAACCCTGAGAAGGTGTCTGCAATTGTGAATTGGGAACCTCCTCAGAACGTGAAACAACTCTGTAGCTTCCTCGGTCTCGCAAGCTATTGTCGAAGATTCGTTGAAAACTTTTCTAAGATCGCGAAGCCTCTTTTAAATCTTCTCCAGAAGCACGTCAAGTACGTTTGGTCTCCGGAGTGTGACATTGCTTTCAACACTTTGAAAGAGAAATTGTTCACTGCTCCAGTTCTCACTCCGCTTGATGAATCCAAGCCGTACGAGGTCTTTTGTGATGCCTCTCTCCAAGGTCTTGGCGCAGTTTTGATGCAAGAGAAGAAAGTTGTTGCTTATACATCTCGCTAGTTGAAGCCTAATGAGAAGAACTACCCCACTCATGATCTCGAGTTGGCGGCAGTTGTGCATACTCTTTTGACTTGGGGACATCTTCTATTGGGAAGAAAAGTGGACATTTTCACTAATCACAAGAGTCTCAAGTACATCTTTACTCAGCCTAATCTCAACCTCAGGCAAACTCGATGGGTCGAAATGATTCAAGAGTATAATCCGAGTATTGAGTATACTCTAGGCAAGGCCAACGTGATTGCTGACGCTTTGAGCAGGAAAGCTTACTGCAACAGTCTGATTCTCAAGCCTTATCAACCCGAGCTTTGTGAAGCTTTCCGCAAACTTAATCTGCAAGTTGTTCCTCAAGGTTTCCTCGCCAACCTTCAAGTCTCTCCTACCTTGGAAGACCAGATTCACCAAGCCTAGCTTCTTGATGCTATGGTGAAAAAGGTGAAGATTGGGATTGCCAAGAGTCAGTCCAAGTACAAGTGCTACCACCTTGATGACAAGGACACTCTCTTCTTTGAGGATCGTATTGTTGTACCCAAAGGTGACCTTCGTAAAGTGATCATGAACGAGGCTCACAATTCTCTCCTCTCCATCCACCCTGGGAGCACGAAGATGTATCAGGACCTCAAGCAAGCTTATTGGTGGACTCGAATGAAGCGCGAGATTGCTCAATTCATGAATGAATGCGATGTCTGCAGAAGAGTGAAGGCAGAACATCAAAGACCAGCTGGTCTCCTCCAACCTCTTGCCATTCCAGAATGGAAGTTTGACCACATTGAAATGGACTTCGTGACTGGGTTTCCAAAGTCCAAGCGTGGCAATGATGCTATATTCGTTGTCATCGACAAACTCACCAAAGTGGCTCATTTTCTGCCTATCAAAGAGTCGATCACTACAGCTCAATTGGCGGAACTCTATACCTCTTGTATTGTCTCTCTGCACGATATTCCACAGGTGATCTCTTCAGACCGTGGTAGCATCTTTACCTCCAAGTTTTGGGATTATTTTCAGAAGGCCATGGGCACCAACATCCGCTTCAACATAGCTTTCCATCCTCAAACTAGCGGTCAAGTTGAGCGTGTCAACCAGATTCTTGAAGATATGCCCAGGGCTTGTGTGATCTCTTTCGGCATGAAGTGGGAGGATTTTCTTCCTTATGCTGAATTCTCCTACAACAACAGTTTTCAAGCAAGTTCGGGCAAGGCCCCATTTGAAATTCTGTATGGCAGGAAGTGCTGTACCCCTCTCAACTGGTCTGAAACCGGTGAACGTCAGCTTTTGGGTAATGACTTAATCACAGAGACAGAAGAAATGTGCAAAGTCATTCGAGATAACCTCAAAGCAGCCCAATCCCGTCAGAAGAGCTACTATGATAGTAAGCACCGTGATTTGGCTTTCTAGATCGGAGATCATGTTTACCTCCACGTCTCTCCTATGAAAGGTACTCGTCGCTTCGGTATCAAAGGGAAGCTTGCCCCTAGATACGTGGGACCTTTCAAGATTGTTAGCAAGAGAGGCGACCTCGCCTATCAACTCGAGCTTCCTTCAAACTTTGCAAATGTTCATGACGTGTTCCATGTCTCTCAGCTTCGAAAGTGCTTCAAGACTCCTGATCGCACCGTCAACTTAGAGGACATTGAGCTCCAAGAAGATCTCTCTTATCGTGAGCACCCAGTTGCTATTCTTGAAGAGACTGAACGCAAGACTCGTAACAAGTCAATCAAATTTCTCAAAGTCAAGTGGTCACACCATTCCGACTATGAAGCTACCTGGGAACGCGAGGATCACCTCCGGTTTGAGTACCCAGCGTTCTTTCAGTCCTAGATCTCGGGACAAGATCCTTTCGTAGTGGTGGAGTGTTGTAACACCCCGGATGTAACTTTCCCAATTTGTACTCCAACTCATGCCGTTTCCGGCATTAAGTTATATTTTTCCTCGGGTTCGGGTCTTTGTCTCCGTGTGTTGTTGTCATTGTCATGCATCTCATATCATGTCATCATGTGCATTGCATTTGCATACGTGTTCGTCTCATGCATTTGAGCATTTTCCCCGTTGTCCGTTTTTCATTCCGGCGCTTCGTTCTCCTCCGGTGGTCATTTCTACCTTTCTTTCGTGTGTGGGGATTAAACATTTCCGTATTGGACCGAGACTTGCCAAGCGGCCTTGGTTTACTACCGGTAGACCGCCTGACAAGTTTCGTATCATTTGGACTTCGTTTGATACTCCAACGGTTAACTGAGGGACCGAAAAGGCCTCGTGTGTGTTGCAGCCCAACACACCTCCATTTTGGACCAAAACCCACCTAACTCTGCTCCATCATCTAGAGCGTTCGATCACGATCGCGTGGCCGAAAACCGCACCTCATTTGGACTCTCCTAGCTCCCTCTATGCCTATTTAAACACCCTCCCGATTTTCGGATCTCCTTCCTGCCCGAAACCCTAAAAAATCCACCTCGCGCACCGGACATGTCCGTTTCTCGCCGGACACACGCCGCCGCCGCCCGCAGCCACTGAGGGGCTGCCACGTGGCCTCCCCCCGCCGCCTCCTCCGCCGCCACTCGGGCCCGCGCGCTGCCGCCGCCTCCCGCCTGCCCACGCCGCCTCACGCCGCCATCCGCCGCCGAGCCGCCATCGCCGCCCCGCCGCAGCTCCTCGCCGGCCCCGCCGCCTCCGGCCGTGCACCGCTCGCGGCCGCGCCGCGCCTCCCGACCCGAGCCGCCGCCGCCAAGTCGCCGCCCCTCGCCACCTCCTCCCTCACCGGCCGGCTATCCCGCCAAGTCCGGCCGCCTCCTCCGACGAACCTCGAACGGCGCGCCCCGGTGAATAGTGTCCCGGGCCGATCCAGATCTGAAAAAAAACCCTAATCCGGAGGTTGAATTTTTCCTAAGTCCCGAAAATCTCAGTCCAAGTGCTCATGTTCATAGCTCCATAACTTTGCATTCGTAGCTCCGATTCATGCATATAGCATATCAAAATGTTCATCTCAGAGAGTAGATCATTTCATTACATTGCATCATTTTCATTTGAGCTCATCTTGATGCCCGAAATGATGTTAGAAGGAGGCTACTTGAGTTAATTGTCAGATCTGCTACTCCATTTAGGTTTTTGTCATTTTTGCCATGATTAATGTGTGTATGATATGCCATGATACTCTACATATGTTTTTTTAAGGGTTTTGTCATCTTTCCAGAGGTGCAACCCATGTATTTTTGTGATGTGTGTGGTGACTAGTGCAAGCTTGCAAAGTGGTGCACTTGCTAATTCTGTTTTCAGGGACTTAGCATTTCCACCAAGTCCTTGAGCTGTTTATTTCCACCAAGTTCATGTTGTTTCCTAGTGATCCGTGCATCTTTTGAGGATGATCAGTAAGGATGTTTTGTTAATATTGTAGTGCGCTATCCGTCCATGCCTTTGTTTGCAATTATGGAGCACCCTAGCTTGAGTCAATCGAGCTCTACTTTTGCTACTTTGTGAATCTAGGCAGATTGTCAACTTGTTTGCAATTTTGCCGGTGATGTTGTAGTTGATCCGTGCATGCTATTCTTTTGTTCTTGCCATGTCTAGCTAGCATTTTGTGCCTTCTTGATGGATGTATGCTTGTCTTGTCATGACTTGCACCGTAGTGAGTGCATCGAGCTCGTAAACATGCCTACTTGAGTTATATTTCAGCATGTGCCAGTTTTTCACTAAGTCTGAAAACTGATTATGTTTTGCCATGTTCACATGCTTGCAATTGTATTTTCTGATCCATTTTGGCTCAAGGTCACTAAGGGACTTTTGTTAAGCTCTTTGAGTAGCTCCATGCCATGCTTTAATTTGCCATGTTCAGGTCCTGTAGCATGTAGTTTTGTTGCTCCGAAGAGGGCTACCTGATCTGAGATTCCAGACAAGTGTTAATTTCACTAAGTCTGAAATCTGTTTGCCATATGCATTTTTGCCATGCTTGTTTGAACCTGTTAATGGATGAATTGGCCATAGCTCAATGCTAGACTTTTGTTAAGCATCTTGTGTGCATCCCTGCCATGTATTTTGTTGTCATGTTTGGGTGCTGTAGCATGTTCATCTCATTGCATTTAGATGGCTACTTGCTGTAAATCGCAGACTGGTGTCGTTTTTGTATCGCTTGCCTTTTCCAAACCGTAACTCCGATTCCGGCGTTCTTTATATCGTTTTCAAGTGATTTCATCTCATCTTTCCAGTGGCACACTTGGATTTCGATGTTGAGGCCAAGTTCATGCTTTTCCTGTCATATCTTGCATTTCGCATCCCGCATCGCATCCCGCATAGCATATCATCATTGCATCATATTGCTTGATCCTTGCACGTGGTTGATTGTATCCTTGTTGCTTGTTTGTCTTGTTTGGGTAGAGTCTGGAGACGAGTTCGCTAATGAGGAGCCCATTGAGTTTGCTTTCGAGGATCCAGTCAACTCTGACAACTGTGCAGGCAAGATGATCATACCCTCAAAATCACTACTATCTTTGTTATGCTAGTTTGCTCGCTCTTTTGCTATTCCAATGCTACGATGCCTACCACTTGCTTGCAAGCCTCCCAAATTGCCATGTCAAACCCCTAACCCACCTTGTCCTAGCAAACCGTTGATTGGCTATGTTACCGCTTTGCTTAGCCCCTCTTATAGCGTTGCTAGTTGCAGGTGAAGAGTGGAAGCCGTTCCTTGTTGGAACCTTTATTTACTTGTGGGGATATCATTATATTGCCATGTTATCTTAATGCATCTATATACTTGGTAAAGGGTGGAAGGCTCGGCCTTTCGCCTAGTGTTTTGTTCCACTCTTGCCGCCCTAGTTTCCGTCATATCGGTGCTATGTTCCCGGATTTTGCGTTCCTTACGCGATTGGGTTATAATGGGAACCCCTTGATAGTTCGCCTTGATTAAAGCTTTTCCATCAATGCCCAACCTTGGTTTTACCATTTTCCACCTAGCCTTTTCTTTCCCTTGGGTTCTGCAGACTCAAGGGTCATCTTATTTAAACCCCCCCTGGGCCAGTGCTCCTCTGAGTGTTGGTCCAAATAGAGCCACTTGCAGCGCCACCTCGGGGCAACTTGAGGGTTGGTTTTAGTTGTACGTAGTGTTCATCTGAGTGTGCCCTGAGAAAAAGATATGTGCAGCTCCTATCGGGATTTGTCGGCACATTCGGGCGGTGTTGCTGGACTTGTTTTAACCTGGTCGAAGTGTCTTGAAATACCGAGATACCGAGTCTGATTGGAATGTCTTGGGAGGAGGTCTATTCCTTCGTTGACCGTGAGAGCTTGTCATGGGCTAAGTTGGGACTCCCCTGCAGGGATTTGAACTTTCAAAAGTCGTGCCTGCGGTTATGGGCAGATGGGAATTTGTTAATGTCCGGTTGTAGATAACTGGAACCTTAACTTAATTAAAATGAATCAACTGAGTGTGTTACCGTGATGGCCTCTTCTTGGCAGAGTCCGGGAAGTGGACATGGTGTTGGAGTAATGTTTGCGCAGGTTGTTCTCTAGTTTCTCGCTCGCGCTTTGCCTCCTCTTCTCGCCCTCTTTTGCGAATAAGTTAGCCACCATATTTTGCTAGTCGCTTGCTGCAGCTCCACTCATTTTTACCTTGCCTTTACCTATAAGCTTAAATAGTCTTGATCGTGAGGGTGCGAGATTGCTGAGTCCCTGTGGCTCACAGATTACTGTTACACCAGATGCAGGTCCTGATGTTCCGCTCCAGGAGACGCGTTTGAGCTCAAGTGGGAGTTCGACGAAGACTCTCAACGTTACTATGTTTCCTTTCCTGATGATCAGTAGTGGTGCCCAGTTGGGGGTCAACGGGACCGTTGTCGCATGTTGGGTTCTCTTTTATTTTGGCGCCGTAGTCGGGCCATGATTGTTTGGATGATGTAATGTTATTTATGTACTTGATTGACGTGGCGAGTGTAAGCCAACTATGTTATCTCCCCTTTCATTATTATATTACATGGGATGTTGTGAAGATTGCCTAACTTGCGACATATACCATCAATGCGATTATGCCTCTAAGTCGTGCCTCGACACGTGGGAGATATAGTCGCATCGAGGGTGTTACAACAACAGATTATGCTTAGCTAACTTAGAAACAAGAGAGGGGAAAGGACCTTGAGCTATTGTTACTGCTCGTCTCCATGGTCGTGCGTCACCCTCCTCTCCTTCCCTGCAACAAGTGAATTGAGTTTTCCTGCAGAGCACCAATAAACATAGCAAATAGAGAGGCATGAGGAACCCAAGTCCATAGCTTCCGGATCAAATCAAACAGATGTGGGAGGGAGGGAGGGGAGCACCTTTACCCTGGATGGCTGGACGACGGCGCCGTGGACGTCGAGGTGGGCACAGCAGCTGCTCCCTGAACGAGCAGAGCAGCATCAGGTACTGCGCCTACACACATAGACACAAACACCTAGATCCATTTAATTTCTGCTCCAAGCAATTTTCAGATACAAATACAGAGAAGGAATGAACGAGAGCGTACTCGTTTCCACCGTAGAATCTCGCACCGGGGTACCCCTCCCTGTACTTGTTGGTCATGACGGATCCCACCGCATGCATCACTGACAGGGAGGTGAAGTTCTTCGACGGGATGAGCTCTAGCCCCTGCAACCAGACTGACTAACGTGATTCAGCACCAAGCACGGTAACTGCAAGTCATATGGTGGCAGTGATTGCTGATGATGGCGGCGGCATAGACCTTCCATTGACGGGCCTTCTCGAGGTCGATGATGTCGTCAATCTCGGGGTCGACCTCCTCCAGTGGTGGGTTCAACTGCTTCGGCCACTGCATTGACACGAGGATGGGGGAAACAAGATATCATGGGCAACAAACAAACAAACAAACAGACAAATGGACATGGAGCAATGGGCGCATCGACACGGGATGGATGGGGAGGACATATGGTGACTGTGGATCTCTCCTTTGTCACCGGCAGGGATGCCTGCGAAGCCAAATCAAATTGCCGACAGGGCCCGTGATTGTTTCGGAAGAGTGAGAGTGGGCGATAATAAACCAGAGGACCGCCGCCAAAAACAATTCAAGAAAAGGAGAGAGCGGATGGCGGCGTGCCATGGAGTAGAGCGGCGTGAGGCGGGAGAGGGGCAGGCCACGGGCGGAGAGCTTGCAGAGTGCCGTTGCCATGGCCGCTGGTTGAGGGGAGAGGAGGGGGATGAGACAGAGGACTGGATCGAGAGGAGCTCTGTCGGATCTGGAAGGGGACAGAGCGGTAGGCGGGGCCGGTGAGGTATGAGTGCACGTGCAGCATGTAGTCCTGCGGCACGGCAGCCCACGGTGACAGGTTGTTGGCCTCCCCCGCCGTGCGCCAGCTCACGCACCGCAGGTCCACGGCAGTCTCTGTGGACGCGGTGGGTGGCGCGCTCAGGTGGCGGGAGGACCAGGGGTGGGCCGGCGGCGAGGTTGGTGTAGTGACAGGAGGAAGGGGTGGCGGACGAGGGGGATCTGGAGAGAATGGGGGCGGTGGATGAGGGGGGTGTGGAGATAATGTGGGCGGCGGCTGGAGTGGGAGGGTGCGACGTTGCGACAGAGAAGGCGGCGGGGAGGAAGGGGAGGGGATCGAGAGGAGCTCTGCCAGATCTGGAAGGGGAGAGGAGAGAGTGAGGGAAAGAAAAGAGGCGGGGGGTGGATGGAAAATGATCGCAGGACATAGATAGGGTTTCGGGGATGGTGTGGAAGGGCTGAGGACTACCGTTGGATCCTCGATCATCCGACGGTGTTTGATGCACGATCCGCATGACATGTCCATGAACCAATCAGATTACAGTACGACGTTATGACCATCTAAATTGGTCGTGGTTGACTAAAATTAACGTGTTAAAACAATGTCAGCTATTTTATGACCTGAAAAAATCAAAAAGAAAATCGAAAACATTCTCATTGTGTCACCAAATGTGAACAAGTTTTCTGGAAAAATAACAAAAAAGAAATACGATAAATATCTTTTAAAAGGTGTTGTGAGAAATGAGTTTTTTGGCAAAAAAACATTTTGCATTTTTCGAGTGCCCAAAATGAATTTTTTTGTGAAGGACCTATCATATATTTGTTGCAAAATTGTATCAAATCAATTTTCTAAAATACTAGGCCATATTTAATGCACAATTGACCAAATGATTGGGTGTCAAAATGTTTGATCACCTCTGGTGAAAAAGACAAATTTCTGCCAATTCACGAGGAAGCGGGTTAAATTTGAACAGTAGCTGCCTCATAGTTTGCTATTTATTTTTTCCGAAAATCACTTCTAGGTACATAAGTATCTACTTAATCAGAGAAACATCAAAAAATTTACAAGATTCAATCCCTAGCTAGGAACGGCCAAGCCCGCCGTTTTGACCGCATTTTGAAACGGGCATAAAAGTTTCAGAAGAAACAAAAAATTGGAAAACCTTCGCATTGTGTCATTATATGTGACCAAGTTTCCAGAAAAAATAATAAACTTGTAATAAGGCAATTATTGAAAAAAAGTGTTCTCAGAAATGAGCTATCATGCGTGAAGATTCATGGCTTTCAAGCCAAATGGTCAATCTTATGGCCACATTCATGGCATAGTTTGTTCAAATGATCTCATATTGTGCACAACGGTGCATATTGGAATTCCAAACAATGTTGCCTAAGGGAGTTTTCATTTTCTTTGCACGGAAAATTCATTTTCCATTTTCCGAGTGCCCGGAATAAGTTTTTTTGTGAAGGACCTATCATATATTTGTTGCAAAATTGGACCAAATCAATTTTCAAAAATAGTAGGCCATATTTAATGCACAATTGACAAAAATGGTTGGGTGTCAAAAGTTTTGATCCACCTCTGGTGAAAAAGACAAATTCCCGCCGATTCAGTAGGAACTAGGTCAAATTTGAACTGTAGCTATCTCATAGTTTGCTCTTTATTTTTTCCAAAAATCATTTATAGGTACATAAGTATCTATTTAATCTGAGAAACAGAAAAAAAAATTCAAGATTCAACCACTAGCTAGGAACGGTCAAGCCCGTCGTGTGCGATTATATGTGAACAAGTTTCCAGGAAAAATAATAAACTTATAATACGACAATTATTTTAAAAAATCAAAAAACTGGAAAACCTTCGCATTGTGTCATTATATGTGACCAAGTTTCCAGGAAAAATAATAAACTTATAACATGACAATTATTTTTAAAAAGTGTTCTCAGAAATGAGCTATCATGCGTGAAGATTCATGGCATTCAAGCCAAATGATCAATCTTGTGGCCACATTCATGGCATAGTTGGTTCAAATGATCTCATATTGTGCGCATGGGTGCATCTTGGAATTTGAAACCATGTTGCCTAAGGGAGTTTTCATTTTCTTTGGACAGAAAATTCATTTTCCATTTTCCGAGTGCCCGAATTGAATTCTTTTTGTGAAGGACCTATCATATATTTGTTGCAAAATTAGACCAAATAAATTTTGTAAAATACTAGGCCATATTTAATGCACAATTGACAAAAATGGTTGGGTGTCAAAAGTTTTGATCCACCTCTGGTGAAAAAGACAAATTCCCGCCGATTCAGTAGGAACTAGGTCAAATTTGAACTGTAGCTATCTCATAGTTTGCTCTTTATTTTTTCCAAAAATCATTTATAGGTACATAAGTATCTATTTAATCGGAGAAACATAAAAAAAATTCAAGATTCAACCACTAGCTAGGAACGGTCAAGCCCGTCGTGTGCGATTATATGTGAACAAGTTTCCAGGAAAAATAATAAACTTATAATACGACAATTATTTTAAAAAAATCAAAAAACTGGAAAACCTTTGCATTGTGTCATTATATGTGACCAAGTTTCAAGGAAAAATAATAAACTTATAACAAAACAATTATTTTTAAAAAGTGTTCTCAGAAATGAGCTATCATGCGTGAAGATTCATGGCATTCAAGCCAAATGATCAATCTTGTCGCCACATTCGTGGCATAGTTTGTTCAAATGATCTCATATTGTGCGCATGGGTGCATCTTGGAATTTGAAACAATGTTTCCTAAGGGAGTTTTCATTTTCTTTGCACGGAAAATTCATTTTCCATTTTCCGAGTGCCCGAATTGAATTCTTTTTGTGAAGGACCTATCATATATTTGTTGCAAAATTGGACCAAATAAATTTTCTAAAATACTAGGCCATATTTGATGCACAATTGACAAAAATGGTTGGGTGTCAAAAGTTTTGATCCACCTCTGGTGAAAAAGACAAATTCTCACGGATTCAGTAAGAACCGGTTCAAATTTGAACTGCAGCTGCCTCATAGTTTGCTCTATTCTTTTTCAAAAAATCATTTCTGGGTACATAAGTATCTATTTAATCAGAGAAACATAAAAAAATTCAAGATTCAACCACTAGCGAGGAACGATCAAGCCCGCCGTTTTGACCGCATTTTGAAACGGGCATAAAAGTTTCAGAAGAAACAAAAAATTGGAAAACCTTCGCATTATGTCATTATATGTGACCAAGTTTCTAGAAAAAATAATAAACTTGTAATAAGGCAATTATTGAAAAAATTGTTCTCAGAAATGAGCTATCATGCGTGAAGATTCATGGCTTTCAAGCCAAATGGTCAATCTTATGGCCACATTCATGGCATAGTTTGTTCAAATGATCTCATATTGTGCACAACGGTGCATATTGGAATTCCAAACAATGTTGCCTAAGGGATTTTTCATTTTCTTTGCACGGAAAATTCATATTCCATTTTCCGAGTGCCCGGAACAAGTTTTTTGTAAAGGACCTATCATATATTTGTTGCAAAATTGGACCAAATCAATTTTATAAAATACTAGGCCATATTTAATGCACAATTCACAAAAATGGTTGGGTGTCAAAAGTTTTGATCCACCTCTGGTGAAAAAGACAAATTACCGCCGATTCAGTAGGAACTAGGTCAAATTTGAACTGTAGCTATCTCATAGTTTGCTCTTTATTTTTTCCAAAAATCATTTATAGGTACATAAGTATCTATTTAATCGGAGAGACATAAAAAAAATTCAAGATTCAACCACTAGCTAGGAACGGTCAAGCCCGTCGTGTGCGATTATATGTGAACAAGTTTCCAGGAAAAATAATAAACTTATAATACGACAATTATTTTAAAAAATCAAAAAACTGGAAAACCTTCGCATTGTGTCATTATATGTGACCAAGTTTCCAGGAAAAATAATAAACTTATAACATGACAATTATTTTTAAAAAGTGTTCTCAGAAATGAGCTATCATGCGTGAAGATTCATGGCATTCAAGCCAAATGATCAATCTTGTGGCCACATTCATGGCATAGTTGGTTCAAATGATCTCATATTGTGCGCATGGGTGCATCTTGGAATTTGAAACCATGTTGCCTAAGGGAGTTTTCATTTTCTTTGCACGGAAAATTCATTTTCCATTTTCCGAGTGCCCGAATTGAATTCTTTTTGTGAAGGACCTATCATATATTTGTTGCAAAATTGGACCAAATAAATTTTCTAAAATACTAGGCCATATTTGATGCACAATTGACAAAAATGGTTGGGTGTCAAAAGTTTTGATCCACCTCTGGTGAAAAAGACAAATTCCCGCCGATTCAGTAGGAACTAGGTCAAATTTAAACTGTAGCTATCTCATAGTTTGCTCTTTATTTTTTCCAAAAATCATTTATAGGTACATAAGTATCTATTTAATCGGAGAAACATCAAAAAAAATTCAAGATTCAACCACTAGCTAGGAACGGTCAAGCCCGTCGTGTGCGATTATATGTGAACAAGTTTCCAGGAAAAATAATAAACTTATAATACGACAATTATTTTAAAAAATCAAAAAACTGGAAAACCTTTGCATTGTGTCATTATATGTGACCAAGTTTCAAGGAAAAATAATAAACTTATAACACAACAATTATTTTTAAAAAGTGTTCTCAGAAATGAGCTATCATGCGTGAAGATTCATGGCATTCAAGCCAAATGATCAATCTTGTCGCCACATTCGTGGCATAGTTTGTTCAAATGATCTCATATTGTGCGCATGGGTGCATCTTGGAATTTGAAACAATGTTGCCTAAGGGAGTTTTCATTTTCTTTGCACGGAAAATTCATTTTCCATTTTCTGAGTGCCCGAATTGAATTCTTTTTGTGAAGGACCTATCATATATTTGTAGCAAAATTGGACCAAATAAATTCTCTAAAATACTAGGCCATATTTGATGCACAATTGACAAAAATGGTTGGGTGTCAAAAGTTTTGATCCACCTCTGGTGAAAAAGACAAATTCTCACGGATTCAGTAGGATCCGGTTCAAATTTGAACTACAGCTGCCTCATAGTTTGCTCTATACTTTTTCAAAAAATCATTTCTAGGTACATAAGTATCTATTTAATCAGAGAAACATAAAAAAATTCAAGATTCAACCACTAGCGAGGAACGATCAAGCCCACCGTTTTGACCGCATTTTGAAATGGGCATAAAAGTTTCAGAAGAAACAAAAAATTGGAAAACCTTCGCATTGTGTCATTATATGTGACCAAGTTTCCAGAAAAAATAATAAACTTGTAATAAGGCAATTATTGAAAAAAAATGTTCTCAGAAATGAGCTATCATGCGTGAAGATTCATGGCTTTCAAGCCAAATTATCAATCTTATGGGCACGTTCGTGGCATAGTTTGTTCAAATGATCTCATATTGTGCACAACGGTGCATATTGGAATTCCAAACAATGTTGCCTAAGGGAGTTTTCATTTTCTTTTCATGGAAAATTCATTTTCCATTTTCTGAGTGCCCGAATTGAGTTCTTTTTGTGGAGGACCTACCATATATTTGTTGCAAAATTGTACCAAATTAATTTTATAAAATACTAGGCCACATTTAATGCACAATTGACCAAATGGTTGGGTGTCAAAAGTTTCGATCCACCTTTGGTGAAAAAGACAAATTCCCGCCGATTCAGTAGGAAGCGGGTCAAATTTGAACTGCAGCTGCCTCATAGTTTGCTATTTATTTTTTCAGAAAATCATTTCTAGGTACAAAAGTATCTATTTAATCAGAGAAACATCAACAGTTTTCCAAGATTCAACCACTAGCTAGGAACGGTCAAACCCCCCGTTTTGATCGCATTTCGAAACGGGCATAAAAAATTCCAAAAAAATTTAAAAAATCGGAAAACCTTCACATAGTGTCATTATATGTGACCAAGTTTCCAGGAAAAATAATAAACTTGTAATACAATAATTCTTTTGAAAAAAGTGCTCTCAGAAATGAGCTATCATGCGTGAAGATTCAAGGTTTTTAAAGCCAAATGATCAATCTTATGGCCACATTCATGACATAGTTTATTCAAATGATCTCATATTGTGCACAAGGGTGCATGTTGGAATTCCAAACAATGTTGCCTAAGGGAGTTTTCATTTTCTTTTCACGGAAAATTCAATGTCCATTTTCCGAGTGCCCGAATTGAGTTATTTTTGTGAAGGACCTACCATATATTTGTTGCAAAATTGGACCAAATCATTTTTCTAGAATATTAGGCCATATTTAATGCATGATTGACAAAATGGTTGGGTGTCAAAAGTTTTGATCCACCACTTGTGAAAAAGACAAATTTCTGCCGATTCAGAAGGAAGCGGGTCAATTTTGAAATGCATCTACCTTATAGTTTGCTTTTTATTTTTTCCAAAAATCATTTCTAGGCATATAAGTATCTATTTAATCAGAAATACATGGTTTGGTGGCGATACATCGAGGTTTGGATGGTGGACGAGGGCCCCAACTCCAGAGCGCGTAAACTCGCATGCCCACCGCGTGGTCACCGCGTGACCGTGGCATTGCCATGTGTTCTTGGCGGCCTAGGCATGTCTAGGGGGTTGGGTACTCTCCAGGCAGGTGCTAGGAATAAAATTACAACATAAGATTCTCACGAGGAGACCGAACTATGCTCAAACATGAATTAACAGCCAAGTGTTTGATTAGCGATACGGGAAATGCACGTGGCCAATGGGCGTGAGTTTTGGCTGAGGATGATCATCTACTAAGAAGACTGTCTTCACAATTTTTTAGCTCAAAAGGAGGAGCCTAGGTGGTACTTGCTTTGCAAAGTACCACACCAGACAGAAATATGAATGTTGAAGCTGGGCTCAAAATAATGAATGGATTGAGCTGAAATTTGGTGGGGGATGGTTATTTGGGCATAGGAAAGCATTGTAGAAAATTGATACCATTTGGACATGCCAAAGTGGTACTTCCTTCACAATGCTATTCCCTGGACAAAAACTAGGGAAAATTAGCGAGAGAAATTGGATAAATGAAATGAGCTCAAATTAGGTGTAGGTAAGTTACATAGGTATGGTCATGCCCTGGTAAATTTTCAGATCATTTGGGTAAGCCCTAGCTAGTACTTACTTCACAAAGCTTCACTCGAGATAGAAACTTTGGAAATTTCCTGAGAAAGATTTACCAGGAAAATGGAGCTGAATATTATCATGTGGCAATGATTTGGGTATGGAAGAGTGCACAAAAAGTTTGAGGGTAATAGGAGGGATCTGGATAACACTTGCTTTGCAATGTACCAATCTGGCCATAAAATATAAATTGAACCTGGGATCACATAGATGATTTAATTGAGCTACAATTGGAGGAGGGTGATAATTTGGGCATATGAAGGAACTTTATAAATTTCATGTCATTTGGATATATAAAAATGGTACTTCCTTCACAATGCTTCTAGGTGGAAAAAACTTTGGAAATTTGCCGAGGAAGATTTATTGGGCAAATGGAGCTGAATTTTGTCACGAGGAAATGATTTGGATAGGAAAGAGTGCCCAAAATTTTTGAGGGCAATCAAGAATATATAAATAGCACTTCCTTTACAAAGTATTGTTGTGAACAAAATAGGAAAATGAATATTGTTGAATTATTTTTGAACTAGGCAAGGAAGGATTTTTACATATTTGACGAAGATATGACCCAAAGAATTTATGAGATTTTTTGGGGAATTTTGGGAATGATAGAAATATAGGTTGCTTCACAACCTATGGCAAAAATTGACACATGGACATGACACATATGCAAAACTGATGAGATGGCGCCTAGTCATCACAACCCACCACAATTTACAATGGCTATGACCATATATATTGGTCGTTAACAACTAGAGATAAGGCAGCGGACCAGCGCTGTTTGCTTTATGACCATTTCGTGTAAGGAAATTACGACCTTTCTAACCAAAATGGTCGTTATAGTTTAGGGTTTGGAGCCCCCCGAACAACTTTTAACCAATTGGTTTGAAATGGTCATAGATCTATGAACAATTCTTCCAGGGTCACTGACAGAAGGTCACTAGTTCACATATTTCTTGTAGTGTAGGCACTTGGTGAGATGATGGTAGGTCCATGGGGATGACCTTGGGATGCTCCACATCATCTACCCTCCCTTGGGGAAGATCCGTCCTCGGATCAAATTCTTCATCACCATGGAAGGGCGAGAGGTCCTGGACGTTGAAGATATCACTCACGTTGTACTTGTCGCGCGGGAGGTCGATCTTGTAAGCGTTGTCGTTGTAGTGTGCAAGCACCTTGAAGGGTCCATCCGCTCATGGTCGAAGTTTGGACTTGCGTCCTTGGGGAAAGAGGTCCTTGCGAAGGTGTAGCCACATGAGATCTCCGATGTTGAATACCATAGGTTACTTGTTGAAGTTGAGCTTGGTCGCAAGGCATTGTACTTGGCGCTCGATGGTTTGCCTTGTATCTTCATGCACCTGCTTGAGATGATTCACACGTGCACTTGCGTCCAAATTGATGCGCTCTTTTAGTGGTAGAGGGAGGATGTCCAATGGTGACAATGGGTTGAATCCGTAGACAACCTCGAAGGGGGACTTGTCGGTTGTTGAGTGTTTTGCTCGGTTGTAGGACAACTCGGCGATAGGTAGACACTCCTCCCACTCCTTGATGTTCTTCTTGATGAGTACTCGAAGTAGAGCAGAGAGTGTGCGGTTGGTAACTTCCGTTTGGCCGTCGGTTTGTGGATGATACACCGTGGAGAAGAGTAGCTTGATTCCGAGCTTGGCGCATAGGGTCTTCCAAAATTAGCTAAGGAACTTGACGTCGCGGTCCGAGACGATCATCTTTGGCACTCCATGTAGACGCATTATTTCCCTACAAAAGAGATTGGCAACATGTGAAACATCGTCTATCTTGTTGCAAGGAATGAAATGTGCCATATTAGAGAAACGGTCCACAACGACAAATGCCGAATCCTTTCCACTTCTAGTCCTAGGCAGTCCAAGTACAAAATCCATGCTAATGTCTTACCATGGTTTATATGGAATTGGTAGAGGCATGTAGAGGCCATGGGAATGAGATTTTTGACTTAGATTTGCGACATGTAGAGCATCGGTTGTTGAAGCGGTTGATGTCGCGAAACATCTTGGGCCAATAGTAGTTCTTGGAGAGCATGGCAAAAGTCTTGTCGCGTCCAAAATGTCCCATTAGTCCTCCTCCAAGAGATTCCTGAAAAAGCAACAAACGAAGAGAAGATTCGGGGATGCAAAGCTTGTTAGCTCTCATAAGATATCCATCTTTGATGTAATAGCGTTCCCAAGATGTGTGTGTCAAACACTTGGCATAAGGAGTAGCAAAGGTAGGATCATGCTCATACAACTCTTTTATGTGCTCAAATCCAATGACATCCAATTCAAGTTGAGTGACAAGCATGCATATGCGGGAAAGAGCGTCCGCCACAACATTTTCCTTACCTTTGATGCACTTGATGACATACGGAAAAGATTCAATGAATTCACTCCATTTAGCATGATGCTTGTTCAACTTGGTTTGGCCCTTAAGGTACTTGAGTGTTTCATGATAAGTACGAATGATGAATTCATGAGGCTGAAGATAGTGTTCCCATTCATGCAAAATGCACAATAAAGCATACAACTCTTTGTCATAGATAGGGTAATTGAGTTGTGCTCCGGAAAGTTTCTCACTAAAGTAAGCTATGGGACACTTCTCTTGTGTTAACACACCTCCTATGCCATTACCACTAGCATCACAATGAATCTCAAAGGGCTTGTCAAAGTTGGGTAATGCAAGCACGGGAGCATGAGTAAGAAAATTCTTAAGATCATTGAAAGCGGTATCTTGGGATGGTCCCCAAACAAAAGGCGCATTTTTCTTGCTCAAAGGATGCAAAGGTGAAGCGATGGTGCTAAAGTCCTTCACAAATCTACGGTAGAAACCGGCTAGACCAAGGAAGCGACACACTTGATGCAAGTTGGTTGGTCGTGGCCAAGTCTTGATAGCATTCATCTTGGACTCATCAACATGAACACCTTTAGAAGAAACAACAAAACCTAAGAAAACGAGCTTGTCAACGCCAAAAAGGCACTTCTCCATGTTAGCATAGAGATGCTCTTTTCGAAGAGTTTGCAAAACAGTTCGAACATGGGTGACATGATCTCTAAGAGATTTTCTATAAACAAGGATATCATCGAAGTAGACCACAACAAACACACCGATTTAAGGGCGAAAGACATGATTCATAAGACGCATGAAAGTACCGGTGCTTCCGATAGACCCATAGGCATGACTAACCTCTCATACAACCCAAACATGGTTTTGAAAGGAGTTTTCCATTCATCACCCTCTTGTATGTGGATTTGACAGTAAGCACTTTTAAAATCAATTTTTGAAAAGATAGTGGCACCACTAAGTTCATCAAGCATATCATCAAGGCGTGGAATGGGATACCTATAGCGAACAGTGATAGCATTGATAGGTCTACAACCGGAGTGCATGCGAAAGCTACTGTCTCTTTTTGGCACAAGAATGACCGGAACGGCACAAGGACTCAAACTTTTACGGACATGTCCATGGTCTATGAGATGCTTTACTTTCCTTTGGATTTCTTTGATTTCTTCGGGGTTGACGTGGTAGGGAGCCTTGTTCGGAAGAGGTGCTCCGCGGATGAGGTCGATGCGGTGCTCGATGCCTCATAGTGGAGGTAGTCCCAGAGGTAGCTCGTCGGGGAAAACATCTTGAAATTCCTGCAAAAGAGAAGACAACACGAAAGGTAGAGCGTGAGAGGTGTTATCATGTGTTGCATTGTCCTTGCACAAAAGTACATAGTGTATGACACTAGATGGGTTCTCACACACTCCTCTTATCTCACTTTTGGTGGCAAATAGGACTAAGTTCCTCTTGTTGCTCATCGTGGAGGCACTCAATTTGGGCTTGTGGCACTCACTCTCCTTTTGGTGGCTTGTGATGCTCGACTTGGATAGTGCCGGAGTCGCTAAGCCATTGAACTTTGTAGGGATGCGGATGCTTCGTCTTGAGAAATTGGATCTTGGAGCAAAGTTCTTCACTTGCGAGGTTATGACAACTCCCTCCATCAATGATGACCTTGACGGATCGTCCATTGATGTCGGCCTTGGTATGCAAGATATTCTGCTTGTTGGTGCACTCATAGGACTTGTGGCCTCGGCCTCCGCATTTGAAGCATTTGAAGGAACTCATCTTGACGGTCTCATCGGTGGGGTTGATGAGGATGAAGCCCTCGGCTTGAAGTTGCCGGTAGTAGGAGGATGACTTGGAGTTGACGAAGCTTTCTTGGAACTTGACTTGTCAATGTTGCTAGTAGAAGTCTTGGTAGACGGTGTTGGAGTCATTGAAGCTTGGGTGTTGGAGAAGCCGTATGACTTGGATGAGAACATGGCATACTTGAAATCATCTTGTACTTGGCATTCCGCCTTGGTAGCTTGATGCACTAGCTCGATGAGGTTTGAGTATGGTTGGAAGTCAGCGATCTTCTTGATGGGATGTTTGAGTCCATTCAAGAAACGTGCCATTGTTTGCTCATCATCTTCCGTTACATTGGTTCTTATCATGGCAATCTCCATCTCCTTGTCATATTCTTAAATGCTCTTGGTCCCTTGCTTGAGTAGTTGGAGTTTCTTGAATAGGTCACGGTTGTAGTAGGTAGGCACGAAGCGTGCTCTCATGACATCCTTCATTTGTGCCAAGTAGTGATGGGTGGTTCACCTCTTGCCTCACAGCGCTCGATGACTTGTTCCCACCAAAGGAGGACATAGTCTTGAAACTCGAGGGATGCCATCGCGATCTTCTTCTCTTCGTCGTAGTTGTGCAAATGAAAGATTTTGTCGACCTTCATTGCCCATGAAAGGTACTATTCGGGATCGTTGCTTCCATTGAACTTGGGCATGGTGAACTTTAGCTTCCTGTAGCGTTGCTCTTTATTGTGTTGGGGTCAGGGATGATGACGCCCATGTCGTTGATGGTTGTCAAGCTCGTCTTGCTCTTGGTGAGGAAGGTTGTCAACCTCATGTTTCTCGTGTCGTGGAGGATTTCCATTGTTGTCATTCTCTTGATGAACTTGATGTTGTTGGCGAGCTTGTGTAGGAGCTTATCGAGCTGGAGGAGGAACTTGAGGAACTTGATGATGCACGCGAGCTTGAAATCTTCGTTCGTGAGCTTCTTCATGAAGTGCTTCCTCTTGTTCATGGGCTTGTCGACCTCGGTTGGCTATGGCTTGACATGAATCTTGGAGGGCGTGTTGCGTCTCAAGTGCTTGTGCTTCACGAAGTTGTTGTTCTTGACATTGTGCCTCAGCATCTTGTGCATCTTGGTGTAGACACGCTCGCTCTTCCTCTTCATGTTGGTGTTGTCGTTGCCATTCTCGTGCTAGTGCAACAGCCTCTTGGATTTTACATTGTTGGTTCTCTTGAGAGATGGTGTTGCGTAGAGGATTGAGGCTTGATTGACGATCGTTGCATGTGGTACGACGGAGAGTGTTTGATGTCGGTGTACTTGAGCCGGAGAGGGTGAAGTCGGAGTGGCGACTTGAACGGCTCCTTATTGAAGAGGACGAAGTGGAAGAAGAGCGGTTGAGCAACAAAGTGGGAATCTCGTCCATCCTTGCGTCATTCTCTTGCTTGTGATCATCGAGCTTGTGGTCGAAGTAGTCCCTTTTACGTTGCTCGAAGAGTCGCAAGTCGGCGGCGAGGTTGTCGATGCATTCACTCATTGCTTGTTGCTCTTGATGCAAAGCACGTTGTGCACCAAAGAGGTGACTCTTGGTGACGTAGGAGTTTATGTCGTCGTTGTGCTCAATAAAGAGTGGGTAGGTAGAAGTACTTGGCCTATCCATCATTCCAAGAAAATAGCACAATTGGTACTAGTTCTTATCGGTAGAAAGAGAGGAATGAATACCAAGTGTACCTTGACCGAAGTTGAAGGTGGATCAATGATCACTCCAATGTAGGACAAGGAAATAGCACAATTGGTACTAGTTCTTGTCGGTTTCTCACACCTACACAAGTAAAAGCTTATGGTGGAGCTTGGTTAGGATGGTGGCACAAAATTTGATGCAATTGTAAGTGAGATTCAATAACGTTGGAAAAGATTCGCAAGTTTGCAATGCAACATGTAGACCAAGCAATGTCAGGTAAATGGAAATACACACACAAAAAGATAAGTGGGGTTGTGCAACCAAGGATGAGCCAAAATGTGGAATCCACGAAAATGCACTTATTGCCCAACACTAGAGAGACGCTAGTACAATTGCACAATAGGCGGATACAAAGAACTTGTGCACAACCTACTTAGCAAAAATGTAACGACTTCTATCCCAAGTATGCTCTATGCAAGGTGTTTCTGTGATATGATCCAAGATGATCTAGTATGACAATCTTAATGTTGTATGATGCTATGGTTCTTGCTTAAAAGCTCTTTGCTTATATTTCCCTTTTGCTTAAAAGCTTGTTTGGCTCTTTGTTATTTGAGATCTTTTCTCATGCAATGCTTCACGAACCAAGATAGCAATTGTGTATGCGATGAAAACTTTGTGACACAAGAGATGATACCAAGATATGCACCAATGATGTATGTATGCTATGGGAATTATGATCACTAATGTGCACAAATCTCGTTGCCGGCAATACTCAAAAGCTAGTCTCGATGGGTAAGCGACGCATAAGGAGTAAGGCTATGATGGCTATCAATGTAATGGCAAGAATGATGTATTACGATACCAAGACGAGGTTACCGTTCTTGCTTATGGTATGGTGTCAAAATGGTGGCACGAATACCAAGGTGTAGTCGAGGTTCTTGTTGTTGATGACGCGTCCGTGGCGAAGAGGAGCGGCGGTGATGTTGATGTCGAACTGTACCTAAATAGCCGAAACACAATAGGACATGGAACCGCAACTCAAATTCTCAAAGCTCGAAGTAGCAAACGTGTCAGAGAGAGAAACGGGTAAGCCAAGGTGGTAGTATGCGGAAATGGTGATGGTGTATGGATGGTAGGAGTGCATATGCGGAAATGTGGGGCTGTGGTGGTGACTAAACTGAAAAAAATTCAGTTTCGTCAGGGAATTCCGGACGTCCGGTGGTGAGCGGTCGTCCGGTCGTCGGATGTCTGGTGGCGAGCACGGGAAGAACTACACGTGGGCGTGGTGGATGAGGTGAAATTCGTCGAATCCGGGCGATTTCGTGGGTGGAAATGGTGGAGATAAGGTGAAAAGCTAGATCCACTCAAAACAAAGCAAATCCACGGATCCAAACCAACAAAATTTCAACACTAAGAAATCACAAAAAAATGGGGGCTATTTTTGTGGGGAATTTTCGAATTAGGGACAAAATCAACAAAAACAAGGCTAGAAACACAACGGGAGGCTCCAAAATCATGATCAACGTGGCTCTAGATACCAAGATGATGTAGGGTGGAACCCTATGTGTCTGATCTTTCACAAAAGGATCGGATCCTGTGATGAACACGAAGAACACGAGGGGAAACACGAGGGTAAACACGAGGGAAAACACGATAGAAACACTAAACCAACAAGAAATAGTCACACATATGCTAGATCCTCGAGTACATAAGAGATCACACGATCCACGGTCAACTAGGGACGATACAAAGGTAACGATCTTCTCCGTGAGGAGGTCTTGAATCCACAAGGGGATCTTCCCATAAAGGGGTCTTGAATTCAAAGGATCTAATCCGAAGAGGGGCCGCAGTCTCTCTCGTGGAGTAGATCCAATGTGGATGAGCAATGCTCTATCTCCGAATATGAGCTAAACCAATGCTAACCCTAGCTAGGATGAATAGGAGGTCTATTTATAGCCTTAGTGCAAATGGGGGGCAAAAGGAGGGGGTACTTGGGCTTCGGGCCCGAAACTGGACATAGCCAGGTACCGGACATCCGCTGGGGACCGGTCGTCCGGTGAGTCATGGGCGGCCGGACGTCCGGTGGTTGCCGGTCGTCCGCTCGTTCTGGCTCGGATGTTGGTGTAGTGGATTTCTGGAGGAGGCCGGTCGTCCGGTGCCGCCGGTCGTCTGCTCATTTGGCTCGGGTACAGGGGCACCGGTCGTCCGGTCCGGGCCGGACGTCCGCTCGCTGGGGCTCGGCTGTTGCTTCAGGCTCCATGCATCCGGTCCCGATCGGTCGTTCGGTGGCTGGGATTTCTTCTGCAGCTCTTCTTCTTCTCTGTCTTCACGTCCATCTTCCTCTTCTTCTTCTCCTTGCTCCTTAGCTTCTTCATGGCCAACTCCGTGATACCTGAGTATGCACAATGTCTCCGTTTGAGGTAGTAGCCATGACTCATGTGTATCAAAGTGGAAGTGTGAGAGGAGAGATGTCACCTCAGTTTCGAGAGCTCTTGCAAGTGCTCGTGTCATGGGTCCGCTAGGCTCTTGGTGAGACGATGGTTGGTCCATGGGGATGACCTTGGGATGCTCCGCATCAGATCCAGGAACTTCCGAAGCTCGAATGGCAACGGCAAGCCATGGCGCAATAAAAACAAGCGTCAAAATAATAATGAAGAAATGCAAGACACGACGGTCAACATCGGATTCAGCAGCTCCAAACCCGGTCAACAGAAAAAGGCATTCAAGGCAAACAAAGACGGACCATCCAATCTAGACAAGATATTGTATTTGCCTGGCAAATTCATGGCACCCCCGACAAACCAGGCAATCATACCAATAGAACCTGTTGGGTCTTCAAACAAGCCGACAAGCTTAATGCCGAACACAAGGGGAAGGGGCCACCCAGTGATAGTGATGACAAGGAGACTCGCCAACAAAACACCGGGGGAGAGAAGCAATTTCCCCCCGAGGTAAAAACAGTAAACACGGTATACGTGACACATCCCTACAGGGAAGCGCAAATGCGCACTACGAGACGCCTACGCCATAGAGCCGGTCGCCCCAAAAATTTAGCTAATGGGCGGCCTGCCTGAGCACTTTTGATCGCAAAGACCACCCAGCCAGTATCCGTCACAAAGGTTCGGCAGCTATGGTCCCGACCCAATTATCGACGGGTTCCATCTCACGAAAGTCCTTATGGATGGCGGTAGTAGCCTTAATCTACTCTACCAAGACACTGTCCGCAAAATGGGCATTGATCCTTCACGAATCAAGCCCACCACAACTACCTTCAAGGGAGCAGTACCCGACATAGAAGCTCACTGCACGGGTTCAATTACATTGGAAGTCGTTTTCGGCTCGCCGAACAACTTCTGGAGAGAAGGCTTGACCTTCGATATTGCCCCGTTCCGCAGTAGCTACCATGCACTGCTCGGGCATACCGCTTTCACTTGTTTTAATGCGGTCCCACACTACACCTATCTAAAGCTTAAGATGCCCGGTCCATGCGGCATCATCACGATAAACGGAAACACGGAACGCTCCCTCCGTACATAGGAACATACTATGGCTACTGCAGCCAAAGTACAAAGCGACCTCATGAAGCCGCGTATCTCATCGGCCATCAAGCCGCCGATCTCTATTAAATAGGACCGATCAATATCAGAGCTGGACTAGCAGTTTGGCCTCCGTCGTTCGCCTCATATAGCCGTGAAGTTTGCACCGCACATACATAATTATGCACTTAAAATACCTTGGTCATCGGTAGAGGCACAATACGGACATGCCTACAATGCGGTCCGCACTCACATAGCTCTTCCCCCTTTTTCTAACTATTTTTTATCTTTTACCACGGTGACTCAAAGCCTGGTCATCCTACGGGTTCTTTCTGAGTTCGGCTTCGTATAGATAACCAAAGACTATTCCTGCCAAGGAGTCCTTTCGCCGAGGCAAGGCAACACAGATGTGTGACAGGAGGTCCAAATGATTTTTGTAGACCGCACTCTTTATTCCAAACCTGTAAAGTGCCTTTTTCCTCAGCCCTCAACCCCCGGCATGTTAAATAGTCTGGGTAGTGGCATTATAATCTGAAAGATTGCGTTTGACGTGTCAATCAAATTCCAGTGAACATAGTCCATATTTAGTATTTAGTTTGTCTAAGAACTGGATTTGGCTGCTTCGGTTGTTTCACGCATGCACCTTGGCACAAATTGCACTACTAGGAAAAGGGCTATAGATAATATGGACACTAATGGCGCACCACACATGTGGTGGGCAACTACTATATACTAATGGTGCACCATATGTTGGTGCGCCATTAGTGTCCAAACACTAATGGCGCACCACATCAACGATGCGCCAGTAGAATTTTTTTTTTCAAAAATACTAATGGCACATCAAGGGATAGTGCGCCATTACTAGTTTTAACTAGTAATGGCGCACCAGCAAGAGATGCGCCATTGCTATCTATACGTATGGCACACTCCTACCAGTGCGCCATTGCTATCACCCCTTATCCCCTCCCCCTCGTCACATTCTCTCCCCTCACCTTCCTCCTGACACACCCACCCACCTCCCTCGACTTCGATTTAGATCGGGAAGCCCCGGCCGCCCGCCTCTTCCTCTCCCTCCTGACCACGGCGAGCCCCCTACCCCCTCCCTCACACCAGATCCAGGGCATGGAGCCATGGTGAGCTCCTTCCCCAACCCTCCCCACCGGATCCAGAGGAGAGCTGGTGACCACGTCCTCCGGTGACGGCGTTGCTCCGGGGTGTGGAGGCCACCGAGTTGCAGGAGGAGGAGCTCCCCGCCACCCCAAGGCCCCAGATCCAGCCGCCACGGCCATAGCCGTGGTCGGGCTGCGGCAACTAGTAGTGGAACGCCACCTTCTCCACCACAAAGCACGCCTCCTTCCACCTCTCACCGCTGCGTCCAACCTAAATCCGGCAGCAGCAGAGGATCCCCTCCAAATCTGAGGAGCATCTGACGCACGCGTAAGTGCCTTGTCTTCTTCCTCCTCCTCTGCTGCTTCTTCTTCTTCTTCTTCTTCCCCTGATCTGATGTGTTCGTCCGTGCGTGTGGTTGTATACAGGCAATGCAGTTGAAGGAAGGGGGCGGGCCATGGACAAGCTGCTCCGACACGAACCATGTAGATTGGTCTCACACGGCCAGGCCCGCCAGAGGAGCCTCTCTAGCGATGGGGATCCGACAAGGAAGGATTCCTTTCGCTTGCAACTATACAGCCAGGCCACATGAACTGCAAGTAAAACTGCACGGTCAAACCTAATAATTTGATTAAAACTGCAGTAGCAGCAACAACATAAAGCAATCCCTTTTATATCTTCAGCTTATATTGTATGAGGTGTACTAATGAACAAGTTTTGTTCACCCACTCATTCTTGTTTCAGCTTCACCACTTTTGTTGGTGGTGCATAATCACAACCACCACCAGCAGACACTTGTTGGACCTACCCTCAAACTAGTTCCACAAATATGCCTCACTCTACCATCCTTGTACAACAGTGCCAAATTAGTCCAGTCATGCCAATTTCAGTATCATACTGAAGATACTGATTTCTATATGATTTAGCCAATCGAAATTCACATTAGATTGTGCCTATCTCGCTGAAGCTGTCAGTCTGAAAAACAGTTTACTGAAGTGCAGTTGATCGGCTTCAATTTGGACTTAGGACTTGATAATAACTTCAGCCAATCTGCCGCATCAGTTACGAATGGTTTCATTAGATAATAATGAGTAAGTGAAGAAGTTGAATGGAAATAGTCGATATTTGCATTGTGGCTATTGGATTAATCAGCCTATGTAGTATGTACAGATGCTTAGAAGGTGATCCAAAGTTTAGTTGGTTGTCGAAGAAGAATAAATTCATAAGTCAAATGTGCAAAATTAGTCCAGTCATCTCAATTTCAGGTTCATAGAGAAGATACTGATTTCTATATATGATTTAGCCAATTGAAATTCACACTGCACGGTGCCTGTCTCACTGAAGTTGTTAGTTACTTGGTCTGAAAAACTGTGTACTGAAATTGTTGGCCTGAAAACACTTTACTGAAACTGCAGCGAATCTGCTTCAGTTAGGACTTAGGATTTGACAATAAGTAAGCATGCAAACTGATGGCTTTAATTTGATGCTAACGTGCTTTCATTCAAATGATTTGGCTCTTCAGTTTAATATAATATGCCACTAATGGAAAACTTTGGAACTTATAAAAATCTAAATAAATCCAGCCTACCTCATATAGAAGATAATTTCTAGTGAATTTTTTAGCCTACTTTAATATTGTTTTTTAGTATCTTTTTTCTGCACCTTTTTCTTTCAGTTCTCAGTGCTGCTGCCCCATGAACACATTTTTTTAATTTGACTGTACATTCAAATGAATCGTTTGTTAAGTATACACTCCAAAATTCACTTAACAGTAGCCTAACTGAATTTTTTGTTTCTGAATTTATAAACTCACTTTATATTTAGTTTATAAATTAACAGTAGCTTCAAAATTAAGTATCATTCGCATGGATCAACTGTTATTTTATTTTGTTGAGGATAAAGTTCAGATCATGAATAATGGCATTACAAGTGAACTTGGCACAATTACACATGTCCTGAACCTCATAGAATCTGACACTAGCAAGTCTTCATTGGCATGCAAGTACTACTTCTACATTGTCATGACAGAAACAATTAATTTGACATGTATCATTGGTACTGCTAAAACATTTCATTCATGTTTCAACAAATTTGGTGAAGACCACTTCATATGTATTCTGCATATATGAATTATCTCCTGTTGCTTTCTAAGATGTTAGTTCTTTCAGTTCTAGCCCTCCTATCTTTAATTCCTGGCTGCTGGACTACCTGCAGGACAACGAGTTCATCTGCGGCAGCTATCGCTGTGAGCAGTCCGTCCAGGACACGCTCCGCAACGTCTTCGCCGGGCACAATGAGATCCTCAACGTCTGGAAGTAAGTCACCGGCCATCTGTTTCCTGATGAATTTTGTTTCTACCTCAATGTGATCGGATCTGACTAGTACGTTCAGATTTACTCTTGTTTTCTTTTCAAATAGTACTAGTAGTCTATATTCCAGCTGTGCGACTACCTGTAGCCACTTGAACCGATGAGAATTCTTCAAGCCTACCTATAGCCACTTGAACAAATGTCTATATCAGATCTGCTCATCTAAAAAATCCAAGTGGAGTAGTATACTAGTAGTATAGTATAATAATATTATCAAAAGGTAAATGCCCTGATTATTTAGCTCTGTCAGGTAAATACTCGTCCAAAGTGGGCTCCTATCAAAATTCATTTCCATTATAATCTTACTCATACAATATTCACACCATGTAATTCTGGAAATATATGCTCATATCTAGTTCTGCATAAAAAAATGACAGTATTGACATGTTATAAATAGTTTGTTTGTGTTTCTGTTTATTTTGTTACATTTTGCAGGGATAAAGTGAAGAAAAAGAAGAAAAGATTACTAGAAGATTAGTTTTAGGATTTTCTTTTATTTCCTTGCAATTTTCCTTTTATTGGAAAATTGTAAAGACATTGTAATATTCTTACTATAATAAAAATTATGATTCTATTTCATTTTTTGTTTTTAAATTATTTTTCCTTATATGCTGTTTTATGTAAATTTAGATTTTTTTGTTTTCCAAATACATTACTAGTGGCGCATTTAAGCCCTTATTAGTGGCGCACCTTCCTTTATTACTAGTGGTGCACCTATAAGGTTATTAGTGGCGCACCTGGAGGGAATACCAGTGGAGCACCGAATGGTATACTAATGGCGCACCACATGGTGCGCCATTAGTATATGGTATACTAATGGCGCACCTGTGGTGCGCCATTAGTATATAATACTAGTGGTGTGGTACTAGTGGCGCACTAGTAGTGCGCCATTAGTAGGCAAAACTGGTGCGCCACTAGTAGGCCTTTTCCTAGTAGTGTTGCCAGGGGCTTGATATGGCAACATATGAGTTGTGGACAAGTCCGAATAGCTTTATAGCATACTTCGGCGTCACGAGTTCGGCCTTATATGCATTAGCTCCGAATCATGTCTTTGGTCAATAGTTGGGTTACCCGGCTCCTGTGCTTACTACCTTACGTTCCGCTCTATCGGCTAGGGTAGTAAAGGGAGAACTACTACGACTGTGTCCTGGTTTATCTGGATGAGCACCTCAGTAGAGAAAGCCGAAAATTGACTATCATGATGCGGCGAGAGCTGGTCAACCACTCAATGACTTATCAAAATCTTTCGCGATTCCTTTCGTATTACAAGAAGGACCATTCTTCTGGTAACCTAAGTAACGCATCGTATTCGGATAACCACGTACATACCAGGGGCTATATCGTAGACCCACCATCAAACTCCTATGGCTAAGTGAAAGTGTTAAAGCCCTATAGTCCGATTGCCTAGTTCACTGTATTGACACCTCCTTCATGGACCAAGACGTTGGGTCAAGAGTGATCAAGTGCTTTTGCAAACACCCCTGTATTATATGCGAGGGGGCCGAAGCCGACGACTGGTAAACTTTCAGATTATACAAAAAACGGCCGCATAGGAGGAACCAAAACTTTCAGGGAAAAAGCATAGCCTATAATATATCATTGTTTTTACAATTTCGATACAATCACTCGAATATCATATCCTTTGAGCACTGACCCTCTATCAAGCGGGCGCCCTCTAGGACATCCTCGAAATAATGCTCCGGCGTGTGATGGTCCTTGCCCCAGGTGGACTCTTTGCTGCAATATCGGTGGCCTTCATCTTCGCCTAGTACGTCTTGACGCATGCAAGGGCCATCCGTGCACCTTCAATGCACATTGACCGCTTAACAGCGTTGATACGCGGCACCACATCAACAAGTCGCCACACCAAAATGAAATAACTCTTCAAAATTGGCTCAGTCGGCCACAACCGGACAACGACGTCCTTCATCGCAGATACAAATAGTTTGTGTTGCTCGACCCACTAGGCCATCTGTTCGTTCAGCAATAGCGGACGCTTTGGCATGCTGAATTGCGACCAAAAAAGCTTCTTCGTTGCATGTCCTTCTTGCGCTTGGAAAAACTATGCCGCATCGGAGACACGCTTCGGCAAGTCCAAGAATGCGTCTGGAGAACTCCACATTTGATTAAGCGGGGCATACTTCAGATCACCAAATTTAGTCTGTAACAAGAAGGGCTTACCAGCCGCTATCTCCCCAGCTTGCCGGATCTCCTCCCGAGCAGCTCTAGACTCGGACCATGCTTCTCTCGCCTCCTGTAAGGCCTTGTCGAGATCGGACGTTTTGACTTTGTTATATATCCTTTTCGAGGAATTCACATCGGACAGTGGCATCATTTAGCTCGCGCACCATGGTAGATATTCTCTCCTCGCACTGGCGCCGAGCATCATGTTCGGCCTTTAATTCAGTAGCTGCCTTCTTGGCAACCACATTACTCATCCTGGCTTGCTCCATGGCTCGGACGAGCTCAGCCCGAAGGGTCTCAACCATGGCAGCACTATCTGCAGTTATGCATATCTTAGTATATAAGTCTCAGCTTCATGCTCATATTATTATACATACATATACTGACTGCCCCAAACCATACCTTGCGCCTCGGCGAGCTGCCTGTTAATAAGCATGATGTCGTCATCTGCCACATCAAGTTTCTGCTTCAGACCTGCAACCTCCATAGCATGGGCAGTCACCATGGATGAAACAACCTGTGTTCTAATTAATTAGATTATTTCCTAGGCATATCTTTTTTTGATCCTCTGATCGCCTCCTTTTGGATGCCAACCAGAGTCTCAGGGGCTACTAGCTATACATAGGTGCATTTCTGCACGTAGAGTGCAATTGAAAATATTACATTGCATACCTTGAAGCCTCTTAGAAGGCCTGTGAAGGCTTCATTCAATCTGCTTCTCATGGACATAATCCTCTCAACTATCATACCAATTAAGGTATGATGTTCCTCTGAGATGAACGCATGTCGCAACATGTCCATCAATGTATCCGGTGCCTCCCGATTCCTGGAAGCGTCGGTGGTAGTGCAGACTCCATTTGAAGGGATATGTTTACTAGATCCTAGAGTCATCTCCAGCTGTAAACCGGATAGTCCGAGGCCTTTATTGTTGGTCCCCGAAGGGGCCGCATGCCTCGGACCCTGTACTACCGAAGTATCACCTTCGGGCATGGTCTTCATTGTCCCTCACACCACTTGTTGATCGGGAGAAATCCTCCGGGACGACACCTCAAAGTCGTCCACCCTATTGGGCGAGAAGGTCTGTGGAGGCGTCTCGCTTTCCATAATCTCCGGAAGAAGATCCCCTGAGGAGGAGGACTGTTGAGGAAGAATGTGTGCCGGACTGCAAACATATATTTTAGATGTTACCCTTGTAAGTGGAAAGGAACGTGATATGTTTAGGACACCCTTGTTCACTTATGATTCGGCTAAGGGCTTGTCCTTACGGAGGAAATGCGCGACAACATCGTCTTCCAAACCCGAACTGCCTGGCAAGGACATCTTCCCTCGCTTAGGAGCCTTTACCTCGAAATCTTCAGAGGCGGTCCTCTTCTTCCCGTGGGGGGAAGGGATATCAGCTTCTCCTTCTCTTTTGTCTTCGGAAGAGGTGAGGGAATCTTGGATTAGGGGGTCCTCGGACAGCCGGACAGTATCCTTTGGCCGGACTGTTGGACTATGAAGATACAAGATTGAAGACTTCGTCCCGTTCCGGGTGGGACTCTCCTTTGCGTGGGCAAGCTTGGCAAATCGGATATGTAAATCTCCTCCCTTGTAACCGACTCTGTGTAACCCTAGCCTCCTCTGGTGTCTATATAAACCAGAGGGTTTAGTCCGTAGGATAGCAACAATCATAATCATAGGCTAGCTTCTAGGGTTTAGCCTCTATGATCTCGTGGTAGATCAACTCTTGTAATACTCATATCATCAAGATCAATCAAGCAGGAAGTAGGGTATTACCTCCATCGAGAGGGCCCGAACTTGGGTAAACATTGTGTCCCCCGCCTCCTGTTACCATCCGCCTTAGACGCACAATTCGGGACCCCCTACCCGAGATCCGCCGGTTTTGACACCGACATTGGTGCTTTCATTGAGAGTTCTACTTTGTCGTCACCATAAGGCTTCATGGCTCCTTCGATCATCGGCAATGATGTGATCCAGGGTGAGGTTTTTCTCCTCGGATAGATTTTCGTATTTGGCGGCTTCGCACTGCGGGCCAACTTGCTTGGCCATCTAGAGCAGATCGAGAGCTATGCCCCTGGCCGTCAGGTCAGGTTTGGAAACATAAACTATATCGCCGACATCCATGGAGACTTGATCTTCGACAGATTCGAGCCCGTGACAGGTGCGCTGCATAGTCACGAGGAGTATGATTTAGCCCTGCCGCCGGACAATGTTCGGGAGATCACACGGGGGGCAACTTCGGACCTTGATCTGGAGCAGATCGCGCCATCCGAGGACGGGTGGATGGACCCCACCATGGAGGCCGCACACTCAGCGGCGATAGAGCCGAATACTGACTTCACCTCCTATGAGACCTGTTTTGCCGGACCCTTTGATTCGTCCCCGGCCACGGGCTCCGAACCGCCTGCGTCCGTGCCTATCGAATCTGATTGGGCACCGATCATGGAGTTTTCCTCCGCGGATATCTTTCAGCACTCGCACTTGGGAGACGTGCTATATTCATTAAGGTCTCTCTCCTTGTCGTGGTATTCTCACGGGGGGTGCAAGATGACATATGCCACAAGGTGGCTTCGTGTGAGGGCAAGACTGCTGCCGGAATATCCAGGGACGGGTATGCGAGTAGCACGCGCTAGTTTACCCAAGTTCGGGGCTCTCCGGGGAGATAACACCCCTATGCCTGCATGTCTAAGTATATCTGGTGTGTATATTTGGTACAGAGTGCTCCTGGAGCTGTATCTAAGCTCAGTGCCATAGGCATCTAGCTTTGCATATGTATGTGGCATGGTGGTCGTTGCCTCTGGCCATATGGGTGTGCTTGGGCATACTTGCCCACGGGAGTGGATGGATGGGTGGCTAGCTAGCTCTCTTGCTAGCTAGCTTGCTTGTGGGTGTGTGCGTGAGAGTTCATCCCGGATGGATGGATGTGTGTCCATATATAGGCATAGCTAGCTTAGAGAGTAAGCTCTGTGGAGGCATGGGCAAGGCATGGTGGGGTGTCATGCTTGTCCCCTGGGTCACTTCATAAATAGTGCCAGGGGACAAGTGACACTGTACATGATGGCTGGGGTGACACATGAATAGTGTCGGGTACGTATGTAACGTCGGGGTCACGTCAGGCTGCAGTTGACTTTAGGCAGCCGTCCTGGTGGAGCAGTCGGCAGCCAGCAGCCGGCCTGGTGGAGCAGTCGGCATCCAGCAGCCGACCTGGTGGAGCAGTCGGCAGCCAGCAGTCGGCAGGAGCGGCCGGGACGTCGGCAGCCAGTAGTCGGCCTGGTGGAGCAGTCAGCAGCCAGCAGTCGGCCTGGTGGAGCAGTCAGGAGCCAGCAGCCGGCCTGGTGGAGCAGCAGGTAGCTAGCAGCCAGCAGGAGCGGCCGGGAAGTCGGCAGCCAGCAGTCGGCCTGGTGGAGCAGTCAGCAGCCAGCAGTCGGCCTGGTGGAGCAGTCAGCAGCCAGCAGTCGGCCTGGCGCGCGAAGCAGAGGCGAGCCAGGGTGGCCGCGGGCGATGTGGACATGGACGGGGGAGCGGCAGCAGAACGGGAGGCCGCCGGCTCATGCGATGGCAACGAGCGAGCGCAGAGGTCTCCCGCAGTCAACAGGTGAAACTAGACGAGCTGCGTAGCAGGCCTAGCGCATGACCATTGTACAACCACTGTCCAGGAATTATACAGTGATTATCTGGCTTGGGTATGGCCATAGTCTGGGATGTGCATGGCTATGGTTTGATGTGTGTTGGCTAATGGTTTGACCATTGTTGAATTGAATCTAGCTAGCTTGCATGGACGGTATATGGAGGAGCAAATGCACGTGTCGGCCGGAGCAAGGTGCAACATTGAGGAAAGCAGACGCGAGCGTCGCGTGGATGGATGCGGCCAACCGAAGTGAGGTCCCTCGCGCGGCGCGCGCGCGGACGGACGGCCGGCATTGCGGTGGTGATGACGAAGATGGCGAGGCCGACGGCGAAGACGCGCCGCCCTCCATGGCCACTCTGGGGGCGTGTCGATGTCGAGCCCCCGGCCGCTACCAGAGAGACGACGGTGACGTCGCGGCGGAGATGACGAAGACGGTCCCGCCCAGACTGCGAAACCAGCAGCAGAGCAGTAGCATAGTACTGCCCCACGGTGGGCGAAATGTCGTGGTATTCTCACGAGGGTGCAAGACGACATATGCCACAAGGTGGATTCGTGTGAGGGCAAGACTGTTCCCGGAATATCCAGGGACGGGTATGCGAGTAGCACGCGCTAGTTTACCCAGGTTCGGGGCTCTCCGGAGAAATAACACCCCTACTCCTGCATGTTTGAGTATATCTGGTATGTATATCTGGTACAGAGTGCTCCTGGAGCTGTATCTAAGCTCAGTGCCATAGGCATCTAGCTTTGCATATGTATGTGGCATGGTGGTCGTTGCCTCCAACCATATGGGTGTGCTTGGGCATACTTGCCCGTGGGAGTGGTGGATGGATGGCTAGCTAGCTTGCTTGTGGGTGTGTGCGTGAGAGTCCATCCCGGATGGATGGATGTGTGCCCATATATATATAGGCATAGCTAGCTTAGAGAGTAAGCTATGTGGTGGCATGGGCAAGGCATGGTGGGGTGTCATGCTTGTCCCCTGGGTCACTTCATAAATAGTGCCAGGGGACAAGTGATACTGTACATGATGGCTGGGGTGACACGTGAACAGTGTCGGGTACATCCATCACATCGGGGTCGCGTCAGGCTACAGTTGACTTCGGGCAACCGGCCTGGTGGAGGTGTCGGCAGCTAGCAGCCGGCCTGGTGGAGCAGTCGGCAGCCAGCAGTCGCCAGGAGCGGTTGAGACGTCGGCAGCCAGCAGTCGGCCTGGTGGAGCAGTCAGCAGCCAGCAGTCGGCCTGGTGGAGCAGTTAGCAGCCAGCAGTCGGCCTGGTGGAGCAGCAGGCAGCCAGCAGCCAGCAGGAGCGGCCCGAAAGTCGGCAGCCAGCAATCGGCCTGGTGGAGCAGTCAGCAGCCAGCAGTCGGCCTGGTGGAGCAGTCAGCAGCCAGCAGCCGGCCTGGTGGAGCAGTCAGCAGCCAGCAGCCGGCCTGGTGGAGCAGTCAGCAGCCAGCAGCCGGCCTGGTGGAGCAGTCAGCAGCCAGCAGTCGGCCTGGTGGAGCAGTCAGCAGCCAGCAGTTGGCCTGGTGGAGCAGTCAGCAGCCAGCAGTCGGCCTGGTGGAGCAGTCAGCAGCCAGCAGTCGGCCAGGTAGTTGGACTGAGGGGCTTTGCTAGCCCCGATGTCTTGAATTATTGTCTCTCCGTCTTCGGGGTAGCCGTGTCCAATTACTTTGACACTCCTTGTCAGGAGACCCTTGGCCGAACTATGTCTTGCTTGAGTGGGAAGTGGACGACGAAGAAATTTACTCCCCACCCACCACCCACTTAATAGCCACTGTCGATGACTTAACCGACATGCTTGATTTTGGCTTCGAAGACATCAACGGTATGGCCGACGATGCATGAGAAGAACAGGAACCACCGCCCACAGGGCGCTGGACAACCACCTCATCATATGATATATACATGGTGGACACCCCCAAAGAAAGCGATGGCAATAAGGTAGTGTAGGATAATCCCCTCGAGGAGCAATCTAAACACCGGCGTCATCAGCTCCGCTCTAAGCCCCGCCATAGCAAAAGTAGCGATACCGGCACAAGAGACAATAATGCTGCGGATAGTGCCGAAGACGAAGACAATCCCCTCCAGCCAGGCTTTGAGCGGGGGGATGGGCAAGCTATCCCTAAGGAACAGGCGACAGACGGAGAATCAGAGGATGACAATTACATGCACCTCTCCGATGATGAGGTGGGCCTCGGTGAAGAAGAATTTATCGTGCCTGAGGACCCCATCGAGCAGGAGCGCTTCAAGCACCGGCTTATAGCCATAGCAAAAAGCCTGAAGAAAAAGCAACAACTGCTTCAAGATGATCAAGATCTGCTAGTGGATAAATGGACCAACGTCCTGGCGGTCGAGGAGTACGAACTTGAGCGCCCAACAAAAAGTTACCCAAAGCGCAAGTTGCTACCCCAACTCGAGGAGGAAGCATTAAAGCCTACGCCACCAGCGTATGATGCGGCTGACCGACCACCTCATGGCCGAGACAAAGCGGCATATCAACCCGAAGTCCAGCCCGCACCCCGTTGCCAGTCAAACAAAAACACCGAGGCCCAGGGCAATACACAGGACCTGCGAGAAGTATTGGAAAACAAAGCAGGACATACAAGATCTATATACGGATCACAGGGGTGCGCCCCAACGTGTGACGACGACCATCACGCCAGATATACTAAAAGCAAATCCGGCCGGGCCGAATACAGCAGACAAGACTCGTATGAACTGCATCGTGACATAGCCCAGCACAGAGGCACCGCACACCCCCTATGCTTCACTGATGAAGTAATGGATCATGAATTCCCAGAAGGTTTTAAACCCGTTAACATTGAATCATATGATGGTACAACAGGCCCTGTGGTATGGATCAAAGATTTCCTCCACATCCACATGGCCTGCGGTGATGATCTACATGCCATCAAGTACCTCCCATTAAAACTCAAAGGACCTGCTCGACATTGGCTCAATAGCCTGCCGACAAACTCCATTGGCAGTTGGGAGAATTTCGAAGATGCATTCCTTGACAACTTCCAGGGTACTTATGTGTTGCAGATGACTTGAGTCACATAACCCAACAGCTAGGGGAATTAGCCAGGAAATTTTGGACTCGGTTCCTAACTAAAAAGAACCAAATTGTCGGCTATACGGATGCCGAGGCCTTAGCGGCATTTAAGCATAACATCCGTGATGAGTGGCTCGCCCGACACCTCGGCCAAGAGAGGCCGAAGTCCATGGCAGCCCTCACGACCCTCATGATCCGCTTTTGTGCGGGCGAGGATAGCTAGCTAGCTCGCAGCAACAACACATCAAGAAATCCTGGCAATTCAGATGCTAAAGATAGCAATGGCAGGCCACGTCACAACAGAAACAAGCGCCACAGCAACGGCGACAACGCCGAAGACACGACAGTTAATGCCAGATTCAGTGGCTCTAAATCCGGTCAACGGAAAAAGCCGTTCAAGAAAAGCAATCAGGGCCTGTCCAGCTTGGACCGCATACTCGATCGTTCGTGTCAAATTCACGGCACCCCCGATAAACCAGCCAACCACACCAACAGAGAATGCTGGGTGTTCAAACAGGACGGCAAGTTGAATGCCGAAAACAAGGAAAAGGGGCTGCATAGCGACGACGAGGAGGAGCCCCGGCCGCCGAACATAGGAGGACAGAAGAAATTTCCTCCCCAAGTGAAAACGGTAAACATGATATACGCAACCCATATTCCCAAGTGGGAATGGAAGCATGCACTGAGGGACGTCTATGCGATGGAGCCAGTCGCCCCAACGTTCAACCCATGGTCTTCTTGTCCGATCACCTTTGATCGCAGGGACCACCCCACCAGTATCCGTCACGGTGGTTCTGCTGCATTGGTCCTTGACCCCATCATTGATAGATTTCACCTCACTCGAGTCCTTATGGACGGTGGCAGCAGTCTGAACCTGCTCTATTAGGATACAGTGCGTAAAAAATGGGTATAGACCCCTCGAGGATCAAACCCACCAAAACCACCTTTAAAGGTGTCATCCCGGGTGTAGAGGCCTGTTGCACATGCTTAATCACAATGGAAGTGGTCTTTGGATCTCCAGACATCTTCCGAAGCGAGGAGTTAATCTTTGATATCGTCCCCTTCCGCAGTGGCTATCACGCACTGCTTGGACGAACCACATTCGCCAGATTCAATGCGGTACCACATTATGCATACCTCAAGCTCAAAATGCCAGGACCTCGTGGGGTTATAACAGTTAATGGAAACACAGAATGCTCGCTCCGCACGGAGGAGCACACTATGGCCCTCACAGAAGAAGCGCAAAGCAGCCTTATGAGGCAAACCGCCAATTCGGCGAACAAGACCCCGGAAACCTTCAAGCGAGTCCGGAGTACCCTTCAAGTGGATCGCCAGGCACATTTAGAGTTCGCCTAGCAATTCGGCCTCCGTCCTAGTCCCAGTCAAGCAGCGGCATTTGCGCCGCGCGTACATAATTATGCACTCAAGATACCATGGGCATAGGCGGAGGCACGGCCATGGCACGGCCCACAATATGGTTCAACCACTTCAGGACCCGTATACCTTTAATAGTTTCTTCCTTTCAGGCCCCTATTCTCTGAAGGCCCTCTCTGATCGTCTGATTATCGGACCCGTCACGGGAAGGAAACACAAAGGAAGCAAGAAGCTTTGACGTACAAGGGAATCCTTAGGTGGTCTCTGTTAACGATCGATATACCTATTTTGCATACCCACACAGAGCTTGACCCTAGATAGGACATGTCAAATAGTCCTATTTTTTACTTATTGCACTACATATATGCATACGCTTTGACGTATCATTTAAATACCAATGTACGACATTAGCTCATTCTCGCATTCCTTTATATTTTTTCCCTGTCTACTTATTTACGACAAATCGCACCCATACATTCTGATACGACCAGTGCACCAGGGGCTTCAGTGTACCCCATAACACGGCATGAAAAGTCTGAACACATTCGACAGTGTGGCACCCCGAACTTATAGCATTATATGCATCAGCTCCGAATCATGTCTTGGATCAATAGTTGGGTTTGCCCGGCTCCCATGTTTTGGTACCTTACGTTCTGCTATATCAGCTAAGGTAGCACTGGGAGAACTACTGCGATTGTGTCCCGGTTCTTCCGGACGAGCACCTTAGTAGAGAAAGCCGAAAACTGACTGTCATGATGCGGCGAGAGTTGGTCGTTGTTCGAGAGGTCTCAAATCCTTAAAGATTTTTTCCGCTTCGGGCGAGGAGTCGGCCTTGTCCGATTTAGGCATATATAGCGCCCCAAGTTTGGCCTTCCGAATACTAGGGGCATCGCCAAAATTTAAAATTGTAGACTTCTATGGCTAAGTGAGAATGATGAAGCTTTATAGTCCGATTTCCTGGTTCGTTGTGCTGAACACCTCCTTCGAAGGACCGAAAACTGGGATAAAGAGTGATCAGGTCTATCCCGAACACCTCAGTACTAGTTACATGGGGGCAGAAGCCGACGACTAGCCAACTCTCAAATTTTATAAATGGCCGCACAAAAGGTAGTATTTTAAATCAACAAGCATTATATAGCGCACATGAACTCGTTTTCATATTACAGGATCACATGAGTACATTCATTCAAATATTACATCCTTAGCACATTCCTCCACCACAAGGCGGGCACCTGTCAGGACACTGTCATAGTACTTTTCGGGGTGGTGATGCTCCTTACCCTCCGGCGGCCCCTCCTTCACCAGCTTTTTGGCGTCCATCTTGGCCCAGTGCACTTTCGCACGGGCAAAGGCCCTGCGCGCACCTTCAACACAGACGGACTGCTTTATGACTTCAAGTCATGGGCAGGCATTCACAAGCCGCTTTACCAAGCCGAAGTAGCTTCCAGGCAAGGGCTCGCCAGGCCACATCCGGACTATGAGAACCTTCATGGCCAGTTCGGCCGCCTTGTGAAGCTTGACCAGTTGCTTTAGCTGGTCGCTCAAGGGCATCAAATGTTCAGTCCCAATATACTGAGACCAGAATAACTTCTCTGTCGAGCTCCCTTCCTTGGCCCGGTAGAACTCCGCAGAATCTGACACACTGCAGGGTAGATCTGCGAACGCTCGTGGAGAGCTCCGAATTCGGGTAAGTAAAAGGAAAGTTTCCTTCACATGCTTGCTTTGCATAATGAATGCCTTACCTGCCGCTATCTTCTTGACCACCTAAATTTCATGGAGGGCCTTTTGGGCTTCGGCCTTGGCATTTTGTGTGTTCCCGAGGGCCTTTGCAAGCTCGGACCCTTGCGTCTTAGAGTCACGCTCCAAGGACTCATACTTTTTGACAAACTCCTGGAGCTCTTGTTGAACCTCGCTGACTCGGGATTCTTGCTTCTCGTGCTCGGCGCGCTCCTTGGCCGCTTTGCCTTCAGCCTCGGATAGCATCTTCTTCAGAGCCGCCACTTCAGTCGTGGCCCCTAGAAAAATTCATGACGATCCTGTGATCTAACAACCACTTTCCTTTTTCTTTATTAATAAATAGACAAGGTATTACTTACCTTTGTTCTCTTCGAGCTACCTCTTGGTAAGGCCGAACTCTTCTTCGGACCGCTCAAGGTCCCGCTTTAGTGCGGAGACCTCCGCCGTGCGAGCGGCAGCGGCCAGCAGTTAAGCCTGCTTATTCACATAGATATATTCTGATTAGACTCCTGTGATTATTATTTGATCCTCTGTTCGGCCTTTCTTTCCGAACACCAAATAGAGCATCAGGGGCTACTATCTATGCTGTAACATTTTCTTATAATTTGATTGTTTACCTCAAAGCCTGTTAGAAGGCTGGCACAGGCTTCAGTTAGTCTGCTTTTGGCGGACCGAACTTTCTTGACCACCGCACTCATGATAGTGTGGTGCTCTTAATCAATGGAAGCGCCACGAAGCGCTTCCAGCAAACTGTTCGATGCGTCTGGATAGGCAGAGGCCATCGACACAGACAGCTTGTCCCCCTTCGCGAGGGGTCGCCTAACAGAATCTGAAAGGTTCCAGTGCAGTATTTGGCTGGTGGCTAGACTTGCTGCCCCCGGCCTTAGAGCCCATGGGAGTCTTGCCCCTCTTGCGCCCAGCGTCCAGAATGTCGCCTTGGGGCGCCTACGGAACTGTCTCCCCTTGGTTCAGTACCCTTTGAGACAACACCTCGATGTCGTCCGTAGGGCGGGGGGAGGAGGCGATCGGGAGTGAATCGTTGTTCATCTCCGATAGGCCCAAAGACCCATCCGAAGAGGATATGTTGATCTGGGACTTGGATGGGCTGCATGATCATGTTCGGCATGATAAGAAGCAATAAAATAAAACATACCAAGAACTATTATGGTATCTGGATACTTACGACTTCTCCAGGGGCTTGTCCCTGGGTAACCACTCCTCGTCGCTAAAAGCGGCCGTCGTGGAGTAGTCCGGAAGGAGAGTCCTTCCCTTCTTGGACCCTTCGGCCTCCCCTGATGGGGCGGCCTTCCTTTTCTTGTCTCCCCCGGCTGGGGGGTGGGACTTTCCTCTTCCTCCTCCTCGTTTTCGTGGGAGGAGGGCGCCTCGGTGTTATCAGACGATGAATCCAATATGACCTGGCGCCGGAGACCTTTCCTAGTCCCCGTGGCCTTGTTCTTGGCCTTCTTCTCCGGCACCTCATAGGGTGCCGGAACCAGCATCTCCGTTAAGAGAGCCCCTGCTGGATCCTCGGGCAGTGGGGCCGGATAATAGATCCGCTCTGATGTCGCGACCCGCTCCTATTAAATGGCATGGAGGTTTAGATCCCCCGCATGATTATACTGGGGAAAGAAATATCTTATAAGATATAAGGAGCTTACCGGATTGGCAGGGTGCTTTGCACTAAGCCCGCGGTCCTCGGTAAGGGAAGGAGGTACCTCGACGGACTTCGACAGCGCCCTCCAGATGTCCTGGTGCGTCGTGTCAAAGAGCTCTCGCAGCATCTGGTGCTTAGCTGGGTCAAACTCCCACATATTGAATGCCTGTCTTTGACACGGGAGGATCCGGCGGAAGAGCATGACCTGGACCACGTTGACAAGATTGATTTTCTTGCTTATCATGTTTTAACACAGTTTTCGAGTCCGGTCAGCTCCACCGGTGAACCCCAGGATTGGCGCTTCTCTTTCCAGGAGGTGAGCCGCATGGGGATGCCGGATTGAAATTCGGGGGCCGCCACCCAGCTGGTGTCGCGCGGCTCGGTGATGTAGAACCACCCCGATTGCCACCCTTCATGGTCTCCACATAGGAGCCTTCGAGCCAGGTGATGTTGGGCATCTTTCCCACCATGGCACCTCCGCACTCCGCTTGCTGGCCGACCACCACCTTCGGTTTAACATTGAAGGTCTTCAGCCATAGGCCGAAGTGGGGCTTGATCCGGAGGAAGGCCTCGCACACGGCGATAAACACCGAGATGTTGAGGATGAAATTGGGGGCCAGATCGTGGAAGTCCAGCCCGTAGTAGAACATGAGCCCGCCGATGAATGAGTGGAGGGGAAATCCCAGCCCGTGGACGAAATGGGTAAGGAATACGACCCTTTCGTGGGCTTTGGGGGTAGGGAAAATCTGCCCCATGTTTGGGAGATCATGCACGATATTTGCGGCCAGGTATCCGGCTTCTCGGAGCTTCGTAATGTTCTCCTCCGTAACGGACGAGGCCATCCACTTGCCTCCCACTCCGGACATGTTTGGAGTAGTTTTGCGGAGAAAATGCGAACTTGCGCGCTAGAGCTCGAGGGCGCGAGAATGGATGAGCAGGAGAGAAGAAGGCGTGGGTAAAAAGGTGGAACCCTTGTCCCTTTATAAGGGCGGAAGAAAGTATGCGCTTCCCCACCTGCTTGGTAAACTCGCTTATTTCCCAAGTGCCGTGATTGATGGCGCGGTTGGGTTACCCACACCTGTGTTGATGAGAATCCCGTGATGAGGGGACACGATCTCTGCTTCGACAAGACGTGCCAAGAAAACCGCCTCGCAATATGTGCAGTAGCTGGTTGAGAAAAACGGTTTGAATAATGACCGGGCCGTGGCGTGATGTCACATTATGAAAAGTTGTCAGCATACTAGATTTGTGGAAATATTATACTCTCTATGGTGGTATGTGGAATTTGTTTTGCAGAGCCGGACACTATCCTTGTCTTCAAAATCTTCTATGGAGTATTCAGAGGAGGAACCCGCCTTGCAATGCCGAAGACAATCTGCGCGCCGGACTCATCGTCATTGAAGCCTGGTTCAGGGGCTACTGAGGGAGTCCTGGATTAGGCGGTCCTCGGACAGCCGGACTATATCCTTTGGCCGGACTATTGGACTATGAAGATACAAGATTGAAGACTTCATCCCGTGTCTGGGTGGGACTCTCCTTTGCATGGAAGGAAAGCTTGGCAAATCCGATATGTAAATCTCATCCCTTGTAACCGACTCTGTCTAACCCTAGCCTCCTCCGGTGTCTATATAAACCGGAGGGTTTAGTCCATAGGACAACAAGAATCATAATCATAGGCTAGCTTAGCCTCTACGATCTCGTGGTACATCAACTCTTGTAATACTCATATCATCAAGATTAATCAAGCAGGAAGTAGGGTATTACCTCCATCGAGAGGGCCCGAACCTGGGTAAACATTGTGTCCCCCGCCTCCTGTTACCATCCGCCTTAGACGCACAGTTCGGGACCCCCTACCCGAGATCCGCCGGTTTTGACACCGAAAAGAGGGAGTTCCAATCTCCCTGGACATAGTGTCTGGTGTACCATTAGAATGGAGGACACCTTTGGCCTTCTTGCTTTCCTCCTTGTCCTCCTTCGCCGGCACTTGATATGGCGCTGGAGTACGCATCCTTGTTAATACAGGATTAGGTGAGTCCTCGGGAAGAGGCGCCGAACACCTAATTCGTTCTGCCTTCTTTATCCAGCCCCGTTCGAAGATTGTTTTCTCAGTATTACGGGACATTTAACTAAGCTGTGTTCGGAAGTCGAGTGCTTACCGAGGTATCCGGATTGTTGCAGTCGTGGCGGATGTCTTCGGTGGTATCCGACCACTGTTTCCGTGTCCCGAAGAATAACTTCCACATTCCTCTGTGCGTCATGCCGAAGAAGTGCTGAAGGGTCCGTGGTCCTTCCGGATTGAACTCCCACATGCGGAGAGGCCGTCGCTTGCACGGCAGGACCCGGCGTACTAGCATTACCTGGATTACATTGATGAGGCCAATGTACTTTTTGAGGAGGCTCTGGATGTGGCTTTGTAGCGTCTACACTTCGTCAGTTGATCCCTAGTCCAGTCCCTTATTAATCCATGATGCGAGCCGTAATGGAGGGCCAGATCGGAACGCAGGTGTAGCTTCCCACTTGGTACCAGAGGGTTCAGTGATGTAAAAGCACTCACGCTGCCATAGGTTGGGTGTTTCCGTAAAAGAGCCTTTTGGGCAAAGGGTATTGGTGAGGTTTTTCACCATAGCTCCACCACACTCTACTTGCTTCCCCTCGATCACCTTCGACTCCACATTAAAGGTCTTGAGCGATAAGCCAAAGTGTGGGGGAATGCGGAGAAAGGCCTTGCACATGACAATGAACGCCGAGATATGAAGAAAGGAGTCTGGAGCTAGATTGTGAAAATCTAGCCTGTAATAGAACATGAGTCCATGAACAAAGGGATGGAGAGCGAACCCTAGCCCCCGGAGGAAGTGGGAGATGAATACGACCCTCTTGCCGGATCTGGGAGTAGGAATAACCTGTCCTTTAGTAGGGAGCCTATGGGGGATTTTCGCGGTCAGCTATCTTGCCGCCCGGAGCTTCGCGATATCCTCCTCTATGACAAAGGAGGTTGTCGGCGTTCTGGGAATGGGGGTCCCCAGACATGCCTGCCTGCAGCCCACGGCATGGCTGAGCCGGCAGGCCATATGACCCGTCTTCATACACAAGGCATCCAAGACCCTCGCGAGGGGCCAAGCCTCACGAGGCGGACGACGCAAGACCTCCTCTAGAGTGGCCTGGTCAGGAAGGCTCACGAGGAGCGGAGATATCAAGGCGAGGCGAACCTCATGAGGCTTCGTGACGTGAGCCATGACGAACGGCACCAGGCGAGCGCCAGCGCGCGCAGCGTCCTTGTTTCCTCTTTGGTGCTAAGGAGGCAGGCGGAGGCAAGGAGTACCAAGGCATTAGGCAAAGGTTTCCATTTCGGTGCAACAAGACCAAGACTAGAGGAACGGCAAGACAGAGGTCACCGTGGAGCCCAAGGTGGCATCACCACCAGAGCTTTGCGCAGGCGAAGACTACTTTTGTCAGGATAGCTTGTACTAGTTGTCCCCCTTCAAATTGCCCGCCGTTGTTGGCTCCCTTCTCGCTCAGTATTTGGGAAGAGGACCAGGGCCTCTATAAATAGGACCAGCCACCACCGTAGGAAGGATGAGGAGAAGGGAGATCAGATCAGATTGAGAGAGACACACAAGTCCACAAGCACAAGAACACCTCAACCTCAGGAGGCTGTTCTTCCCCTATAACTATTCATCATCAGCCCAAGAGGCAATCCACCACCACCACACTTGAGTAGGGTATTACACCACAACGGTGGCCCGAACCATTACAAATCTTGTGTCTTTCCGCGTTGCGAGTTCGTCGAGTTCGTCTACGAGATCTTAACGAGCTAGGGCGTAGATCGGTAGGAGGGAAAGACTTCGCGCGCACCGTAGAGTTTGAACCTTAAGGGTTTGCCAGAACCCCACATCTGACATTTGGCGCGCGCGGTAGGGGTGCGCCAGAGCTCCTCACCACCAACTTGCGCTCCTCGCCGCCGCACTACGCCCCCATGGCAGGCGCCCCACCATCCACCTCTGCGACCGACGCCGACAGCACGGAGTTAGGGTACCGAGCCCTGGCCCCCACCCTACGGCGGGTGCACTGGCCAACCAAGTTCAAGGTGGAGATGCGGCGGCGTTACAACAGCGCAGTAGACCCGGCGCCGTTCCTGCTGGAGTACGAGGAGGCCGTCCTCGAAGCCAGAGGCGACGACAAGATCATGGCCAACTGGTTCCCCATGGCCCTCGCCGGCGAGCCACGCGCCTGGCTGCTCAACCTCCCGGGATCCACGGTGGCAGCCTGGGGGGAACTCCGCGACCTCTTCACCGCTTGCTACGCGGTGCCGGCGCACCGCGTAGTCACGACACTGGTGGGTGGCTCTCAAGCATCGCCTTTAGATCGCCACGTCAAGCCTTTCTTCCGTCAGATTGGGGCGGCCCCGAGGCGCCCGGGGGCTCCGCCGGGTTGGGCTGCGCCGGAGGTCGACCTCACCTTCAGCTCAGAAGACCACCCCGACTCCACCGCCCTCTCCGAGGTGCTCCCAATGCTCTGCACACCCACCATCTGCAACATGGCCGTTACTAAGACCCTCATTGACAGCGGAGCCGGCCTCAACTTGCTCTCTGTACAAGCCTTCAGCCTCCTTCATGTGCTGCTCCAGCGACTCGGCCTCAGCAAACCCTTCACGGGAGTGGGTGGTGGAGCTACCCACTCTCTGGGGCAGATCCGCCTCCCTGTCACCTTTGGCACGCCAGACAACTATCGCACCGAGCTGGTGGACTTCAACGTCGCTCGCATCGGCCTCCCGTACAACGCCATCCTTGGGTACTCGGCTCTCACTCAGTTCATGGCAGCGACTCACCCGGCCTATAACTTGATGAAGATGCTAGGGAGCAAGGACATCCTCACCATCAAGGGGGACACTAGGGAGGCCGTGACGGCGCTTAGGCTCGCCTTCAAGACCGCGATAGCAGCACAGCCAGCCGGCACCGGTACGCCCGAGGCCAAGGAGACCGCGCCCACCAAGAAAAAGCAGTTGTTCACCCAAGACATAGCGGAGACAAAGCAGGTGCCAGTCAAAGAGGACGGGTCCTCGGGAGCCACCTTCACCATAGGGACCGGCCCCAACCCAGGACAAGAATAAGCTTTGGTGAGGTTTTTGCACGCGAACAAGGAGATATTCGCGTGGGAGCCCAATCAGCTGGTAGGGGTCCCGTGTCAGGACCCCGATTCCAAGTCACGTCGATCTAGCCGGTAACACCTCATATCACTTTGCGGCCTCACGCACGGTATTCCCATGGGTGTCGCCTTACCATGGCCCGGGACCGTTTGCGCCTTTTGGCTCACGTATATGATAGTGTCGCTAGCATCCATATGACAGAGAACCCGGGCCGACATGGCTAGTCATGAACCCAAAGCGGCAGTAACCTATGGGGACAGGCATACATGAATCACATCGAGCATGTCGGTCAGCAGCGTGGATCCGGGCTATAGCACTGGGCTAACAGGACTCCGGGAACCCGGGCTGTAGCAAGCTAGGCAGGACTCCGGATGTCACCGCGTGACATTTCCCCGAAGGGACAGACACAGGAACAAAGTGAAACACATGCCGGCCAGTCAAGTGTCCTGAGCAGTAGTGCTGGGCTAACAGGACTCCGGTGAACCGGGCTGTAGCGGACTACTATGGCTCATGGAAGCACTAGACTACATTTCCCCATAAGAGAGGCTGCCAAGGATAAACAACTAGATTGTCGGATCCCACACATACCAAGCATTTCAATCATACACACAATATGCTCGATATGTGTAAATACAACATGGCATCACAACATAACTGTACAACTCAAGTATTTATTCATTAGGCTCCGAGGAGCGAGATATTACAAACATGGCTCTCATGACCCAACAATCATAGCATACAAATCAAAGCCCATGCGGAAGCTTAACATGTCTGAGTACAGACATCTACAAATGAAAAAGGCTAAGAAGCCTGACTATCTACCAGATCCTGCCGAGGGCACAAGATCGTAGCTGAGGTATCAAGCTAAACATCGAAGTCCACACGGAACTACTAGCGAGACTGACGTCTCTCTGCTGTCAGGACCCCGATTCCAAGTCACATAGATCTAGCCGGTAACACCTCATATCACTTTGCGGCCTCACGCACGATATTCCCACGGGTGTCGCCTTACCATGGCCTGGGACCGTTTGCGCCTTTTGGCTCACGTATATGATAGTGTCGCTAGCATCCATATGACAGAGAACCCGAGCCGACATGGCTAGTCGTGAACCCAAGGCGACACTAACCTATGGGGACAAGCATACATGACTCACATCGAGCTTGTCGGTCAGCAGCGTGTGAATCCGGGCTGTAGCACTGGGCTAACAGGACTCCGGAAACCCGGGCTGTAGCATGCTAGGCAGGACTCCGGATGTCACCGCGTGACATTTCCCCGAAGGGACAGACATAGGAACGAAGTGAAACACATGTCGGCCAGTCAAGTGTCCTGAGCAGTAGTGCTGGGCTAACAGGACTCCGGTGAACCGGGCTGTAGTGGACTACTATGGCTCATGGAAGCACTAGACTACATTTCCCCATAAGAGAGGCTGTCATGGATAAACAACTAGATTGTCGGATCCCACACATACCAAGCATTTCAATCATACACACAATATGCTCGATATGTGTAAATACAACATGGCATCACAACATAACTCTACAACTCAAGTATTTATTCATTAGGCTCCGAGGAGCAAGATATTACAAACATGGGTCTCATGACCCAACAATCATAGCATACAATTCAAGCACATGCGGAAGCTTAACATGTCTGAGTATAGACATCTACAAATGGAAAAGGCTAAGAAGCCTGACTATCTACCAGATCCTGCCGAGGGCACAAGATCATAGCTGAGGTATCAGGCTAAACGTCGAAGTCCATGCGGAACTACTAGCGAGACTGAAATCTCTCTGCAAAACATAAATTAAGCAAATGTGAGTACAAAGGTACTCAGCAGGACTTACATTAGAACTAGCTACATATGCATCAGTATCAACAAGGAGGGTGGTGGAGTTTAACTGCAGCAAGCCAGCTTTGACTTAGTGGCTAACCTGAACTACGACTGCAAGCAACTCTTTGGAGGTGGCGCACACGAGTCCACATATTCACCATTCAATACACCACTATGGATCCGCTCCCGTCTCCCTACGAGAAGGCCATCCATAGCACTCACACTTATCTTGCGAGTGTTAGAGTATCCACTTTCACTTGTCTATGTACTGTTATAGGCAACCTAGAAGTCCTTTACCGCGGACATGGCTATTCGAATAGATCATTTATAACCCTGCAGGGGTGTACTTCTTCACACACGCTCTCGCCACTTACCACCATGTACACGTCATGTATCTCGGCAACCTTCAAGCGGAAGCCTGGCGAGGGAGTCGTCCACGACCTGACTAACCACACGAGTCTCTAGTCCAGGTTTATCGCCTATTCAGGTTCCATCCGCGAGGAGATCCGGCCGGAGTTTCGCTCACAGCCCCAAACGATGTGCGCAGGGTTCCCGAGACACCAAACAGGGGCCCGGTACACCGTGCCACGGTGTATCTACCGCATCATAGCCCACTCCTAGGGTCAGCGCTATGCACGGCCGCCAACACATATCCTACAAACACCAGAAACTAGTTGCAACGCCTGGACAGAGGACAAGGGCAGTTAATAAGTCGAGAGGGTCCATTGGTTTCGGGCCCAATGCATGGTAGTAGCTGGTCATGGATCACAAACACATAACTCAGTTCCTAATAACGGTTTCAATGAGACAACCCACCATGTACTCCTACATGGCCTCTCACCGCTACCTTTACCAAATCGTGTTCACACACTTAGCTCACACACAGTAGCACATGTTCATCACTGTTCCAATTCATCCCCGATGAATCAGACCTGACACAACTCTAAGCAATAGCAGGCATGACAAACAAGCATGAATGAGTAGGCACATCAGGGCTCAAACAACTCCTACTCATGCTAGTGGGTTTCATCTATTTACTGTGGCAATGACAGGTCATGCAGAGGATAAGGGTTCAACTATCGCAGCAAGTAACAGTTGAATTGTTGTTGTCCTAATGCAGTAAAAGAGAGAAGGAGTGATAGAGTGGGATTGTATCGGAATGAACAAGGGGATTTTGCTTGCCTGGCACTTCTGAAGATAGTAATAGCTCTTCATCGGTGTCATCAAACTCATCGTCCGAACCACATTTACTGAGAGGGGACAATACTGGCAAACAAGGAAGAAACACAACCAATGCAATGCAACAATATGATGCATGCTCATGACATGGCAAAATGAGTGTGTTTTGGCTAATGCAACAGAAAGTCATTTTAATTGAAGTGGAATTCAAAACTACATCAAATTCCAACTCCAAACCTATTATGAAATTTTCCCTAATCATGTTTCATCCTAAACAGTGAGGTTAACTTGCTCAAACATGCATGAGAATGGTACAGATGGATTCCTTGAATTTTTTGATAATTTTTCATATATAAATTATTTCATTTGGAGCTATAGATTAATTTCTATGATTTATCAAAGTTTTGGATATTTTCTGAATTAAACAAATCATTTAAGATTTATTTAAATTCCAGAAAAGGATTACTGTGTCAGCCTGACATCATCATGACGTCAGTAGGTCAACAGGGCACGGTCCAGTTCAAACCTGACCAGTGGGACCCACTGGTCAGTGACCCTGAGACACATAGTGTCATAGACAGGTGGGTCCGGTCAACGGTGACGTGGCCAGGTCAAGCTGACCTATGGGGCCCGTGGGTTAGTTTAATCTAAACAGTGGTTTAAACCAGGGTTGGTTAGGCAGCAGGGCCTAGGTGTCAGTGGCGTAGGGTGTTGGTTAGTGGGGTGTTTAACTTCTAATGACGGCCACGTCAGCTGCTGGCGAAACACCGGCAGTGACCAAATCCGCGGCGGAGGGAGTCGGGATTTCGCTACAGGGCCCTATTTGGCGCGCGGGGAACATCTACGTGAAGCTGGGGGGCTGCCGCGTCCAGTGGTGGTGGTGTTTGGGCTCGGGGTGGTCGGAAAAGACGCCGACTACGATGTTGGCGGCTGCCGGAGTTCGGGTGTTGGCGAGGTTGGTGCTAGGGTGCGCGGTAGGGCGAGTGGGTGTGTGGGTTAGGCTCCTGGGGGCCTCCTGAGCATGTTGATGCTCTCCGACACGAGTGGCAGGAGCTGTGGCCGCGGCGGCGCCATGGCCGGCGGAACTGAGCTCACGGCTCTGGCGGTGATAGCTGTTAGAGGACGAGCTAGAGGAGGGGAACAAGGGGGGACTAGAGAGGAGCTCACTGCGGGGCTAGCAGAGGTGACGGCGACGTCGGGGAAGCGCTGGGGCCGGCGAATCAATGGTGGCAATCTCGGGCGCCCATCGGTGAAGACGATGACGAGGACGACGATGTAGGGCAGCCGAGGACGTGTGAGTCGGTGGCGAGGACGAGAGAGTTGAGGCGGAGCTCGCAGGCACGACGACGGGTCGAGGGGGAGGCGGTGGCCGCAGCAACGGCGAGCGGCGGCGACGGCTCCGCTCGGCTTCGGAAGAGAGAGCGAGAGCAGAGGAGAGGAGGGCCACTGGGAAGAGTGAGAGGGGTCAGGGGGTTGGGTGGCGTGTTCAGGGCATCGGGGGAGTGAAGCAGGCAGGGTGGTGGTGGCCTGCGCGTGGCCAGCAGGCGGCGAGCACGCGCCCCTGTCCTTCTGTCCAAGGAGGAAGATGACAGGGGGCAGCGGTGGTGGGCTAGGCCGCCAGCTACAATACTGGGCCTATTGGTGAGCGCCAGGTAAGCTTCTGGCAGGTAAGTCCCTCTCTCTCTCTTTTTATTTTTATTTTCTATTTTGCTTTTCTGTTTTTGATTTAGTAATAATACTAAACCATTTTTAAAACTCCTGGGAAAATTTGTGGGCACTTTTAAAATGTTTACTAACAGCCCTCAAATGTTTTCAGAATTATTGAAGCATTTAAAATATTTATAGCCATTAAATGCTCCAATTCAAATACTTATGATTTATTCCAATAACCTGAAATGACCTAGGGAAAATATGCACCCATTTTTGTCAGAGGTTTTCACCAGTTTCAAAAATGATAGACTTTTCCTGAAGTCACTTTGGTTTTATTGGAAGTGATTTTATTTGAGCCTATTCGAATTCATTTGGTGCTAGGGTTTGGTTAGTCCCCATTTCATGTTTCTGAGAAATTTAGACATGATGCAAGATGATGATGCAATGAAAAGCAAGGCCAATTCTAGGGCTATGACAACTCACCCCCACTAAACAAGAATCTCGTCCCGAGATTCAAGACGTGAGGTAAGAAGACAGAGGGGACACATAGCTAACACAATCTTCATGATCCAGGTTGCACTTCATAAGAATGTTGATTCGATCATCATCTTTGTCTCGATGTCTTGCTCTGAGAACTTCATCGATATCCAACATGACAACGAGAAGAAAGGGAGAATTTTAGATTTATCGATCTTCTTGAGGTTCGAGCAACTTAGGAGCATCTTAATGATCACAAGATCAACTCATGGGATGAGACGTAGAAACATCTCTGGAGCTGAGAGGCAAAACATGCATCACGAGGGACGGAAGAAACAATTTGACGAGGGTTTCAAAGTAGCAAGGAAAGAATTACCATGATCCCATAATGGGGCACCTTGGGAGAGGTGACTCGTTGGATTGTTCCCTTAACTGGCAAAAAGAATTACTTTTGATCCATAGATCATTGAAACTCCTCATACCAGCTTAAGGCAATTTATAATGGATCGTTCGAAAGAGCTCGAAGAAATGGCATACTCGGACTAGGATGGATGATGTGGACTACCTTGTTGAAGACAACGCAATGGATGAATTTTGCTTATCACTGGAAATGTATGGGACCCATGGTATGTCCACTTTTGAAGATGATCCTTGACAGCAACTGCTGAGAAGGACAACCCATAGGAAATTGGCACAATGGGGTGCCAGCTAGGAACAAAATGCAAATGTTGGGAATGTTACAACCATCATATCTGCCTGAGATTCAGATCTGGTTGGTGTTAGGACATTCCAGACTCATCAAGTCTAGAAAGAGAAATGAAAGTTTGCAACACAAATCAACGCAATGATGTTGCGAGATTCTCGGGAAATGAACTACGATAGCAAGCTCCAAAACATGAGCTGGTTCTGCTACATACGTGTGAACGCACTGTCCAAGACAAGCATGATCACTCGGTAGTCTTATAGTAAAACACTACCGAAGTTCAGGTCAGGAACCATCATCGAGGATATCAAAGTCCTTGCATAAGTCCGGATTAGCTCTTAAGAAGGAACTTCTTCTCCTTGAACAAATCAATCAGTGGCTTAGTGTGCTACGGAATTCATATGGAATGAAGATGATCAATCTAACATACCACAGAATACTTTGCACCTGCATGGCTGACTTGGGATGATTCCAGAGGAAACCACATTGACTTTCTCGAATTCACGAAGGCAACTTGCTTCAATGCACATGTCTTAGAGGCAGTCACTTCTTCCATCCAAACATATGCTTCTTGAGCTAGCATGAAGAAATGCCTTCAAAAGTTTCCAACACTAGCTTAATGTTCAACATGAATCATGGAGAAGATAAAGACACTGTCGATGGGCTCAACAACAATTTATCAAGATTTCCATAAGATGGGGTTACATGGTTATGTGAACAAGATGATAGCATTGGTCAGACCCAAAATATATAATGGTGTATGCTTTAGGGATCAACCACGAGTAAGACAACATTATGAACATCGTTGGTTCTGATTTGATTTGATGATAGCCCACACTCAAATCAAAGTTTGGACAAGACAATAGATCCAACAACTGATCACGAGGACCAATCGATGAAGATATCATCTTTCTTCAACACACACACACACACAAAAGATATCCCTTAACACGAACTAAGTCAGACAAGCTTTTATCTTCCAACTCTCCAAGTTGTTGTTTAGCTTAACCAACTAGCTCGGGGGTATCCAACACAGATTCTTGGAGAATGGCTAGTTTACAAGAAACCAACTTGATCACGAACTCCACATATCGGGCAAGGGACGACCTAGTGATACTTCCGTGAAGATAACCGGAAAATCACGAACCACCGATATGTTAATAAGATCGAGAACAATCTTGCTTCTTAGGGCAAGACGATATGATCAAATGAGCGAGGATTTGACCAAATCCTAACTCATCAATCGAAGGGTGCACTAGGAACAAGGACTAGGTAGCACGATCAATCTTAGGGTGATGATTCAACAACCAACACGCTAAGAATGAGATTATTGTCCATCAACTACCAAGCAACGAGTTGCTCGGGGTATTGATTTCACACATCACAATTCACCTGTCGGCATTCCGGTTACAACAACACGGAACCGAGGAATGAACAATGATGGCAGGAAGTATCACTAAATCAAGAATTCATAAGAGGTGGTGCAATTCTCATGACATTCTTGACATAAGACGGTAATACTTCAAGGTAGAACATAATCAAAAGCTGGGTTGGCATTTGATCTGCGGATTACAACTGCTTTGACCCAATCCAAGAAATGGATAAGGTACCAGAGTTTGTTTCTCCTAGTCATTCTGAACTAGAATGGCTTGACGGACCACAAGAACGATAAGCACCGATGAACGAATGCTCACATACTCTTGACTATCAACTGATAGATGAAGGTCGGAATATAACTGAAGGGGGACAACTCAAAGGAACATATAACTTTCTGAGTTGTGGATGCATAGATTAGTATGTCGAATGAGTTCAACATATTTCTTCCGGATAACCCATGCAGAAAGGTAGAACTGGCAGAGTCACAATTTAGAATGGAGAACTCCTCAAGAGCACTTTGGTTGTGATGTTTTGGTTCAAAAGAACTTCTGCCATAAGCAGTTCATGGTATTTGGAAGAAGGAAAATACCACGGACCTCGAGGACTATCGCAAAGGTTACTAATATTCTAAAGGAACTAGCAAACACTATCAATAGAAGAGTGGAGTGAATCTTGGGTCAGGAACCCAACAGTAGAATACCTACTACTAAATGGCATCACACGATGCTTTCGAGAATGATGGCCAGAATCATCACACTGGGAACACAAAACATGGCCATATTACTGGGTGGTTGTCTAAGATGCCTAGGGTCATAATACTAGCTCCAACATATATGTCAAGGCAATGGAGTACCTCAACAGACCATTTAGTGTGCTTAATCTGGCCCAAAAGGACACCAGAAACGGGGAGAAGGAACTTACAAATGCATCAGATTATCTAGAAACCTGGGATGACTCGGACAACATAACGGTTGTAAATGCTCAAAAATATTTGACACATCCTGCAAAATGGTGGCATAACCACTCAACAACATCATATCAAAGTTCTGAGGCCAGCTATGACATATGGAAGTAGTAGGAACTGAACTGAGGCTTGAACTCAACAATCCTAGGCAACTACGGTTTAGTAACACGTCATCCTGAGAGATAGAAGAGAAGCCTAGTTCTTAAACCCCGCAGAAAAGAAGAGGGTGACTCAGATCACAAGGCATAGGGTATAAGGAGTAAAAAGAGCCTTACGTTCCCTTCCACAATCAATTCCCTTACATAACTAAAGCATTTCTAGACACAACTTCGACCATTTTGGCTTGGTAATCCTACAGGCAGTCAGGCTCTGATACCAAAGCTGTCAGGACCACGATTCCAAGTCACATCGATCTAGCCAGTAACACCTCATATCACTTTGCGGCCTCACGCACGGTATTCCCACGGGTGTCGCCTTACCATGGCTCGGGACCGTTTGCGCCTTTTGGCTCACGTATATGATAGTGTCGCTAGCATCCATATGATAGAGAACCCGGGCCGACATGGCTAGTCGTGAACCCAAAGCGGCACTAACCTATGGGGATATGCATACATGAATCACATCGAGCATGTCGGTCAGCAGCGTTTGAATCCGGGCTGTAGCACTGGGCTAACAGGACTCCGAGAACCCGGGCTGTAGCAGGCTAGGTAGGACTCCGGATGTCATCACGTGACATTTCCCCGAATGGACAGACACAGGAACGAAGTGAAACACATGCCGGCCAGTCAAGTGTCCTGAGCAGTAGTGCTGGGCTAACAGGAATCCGGTGAACCGGGCTGTAGCGGAGTACTATGGCTCATGGAAGCACTAGACTTCATTTCCCCATAAGAGAGGCTGCCAAGGATAAACAACTAGATTGTCGGATCCCACACATAGAAAGCATTTCAATCATACACACAATATGCTTGATATGTGTAAATACAACATGGCATCACAACATAACTCTACAACTCACATATTTATTCATTAGGCTCCGAGGAGCGAGATATTACAAACATGGGTCTCATGACCCAACAATCATAGCATACAATTCAAGCACATGCGGAAGCTTAACATGTCTGAGTACAGACATCTACAAATGGAAAAGGCTAAGAAGCCCGACTATCTACCAGATCCTGCCGAGGGCACAAGATCGTAGCTGAGGTATGAGGCTAAACATCGAAGTCCATGCGGAACTACTAGCGAGACTGAAATCTCTCTGCAAAACATAAATTAAGCAAACGTGAGTACAAAGGTACTCACCAAGACTTACATCAGAACTAGCTACATATGCATCGGTATCAACAAGGGGGGTGGTGGAGTTTAACTGCAGCAAGCCAGCTTTGACTTAGTGGCTAACCTGAACTACGACTGCAAGCAACTCTTTTGAGGTGGCGCCCACGAGTCCACATATTCACCATTGAATACACCACTATGGATCCGCTCCCGTCTCCCTACGAGAAGGCCATCCATAGCACTCACACTTATCTTGCGAGTTTTAGAGTATCCACTTTCACTTGTCTATGAACTGTTATAGGCAAACCAGAAGTCCTTTACCGCGGACACGGGTATTCAAATAGATCATTTATAACCCTGCAGGGGTGTACTTCTTCACACACGCTCTCGCCACTTACCACCATGTACACGTCGTGTATCTCAGCAACCTTCAAGCGGAAGCCTGGCGAGGGAGTCGGCCACGACCTGACTAACCACACGAGTCTCTAGTCCAGGTTTATCGCCTATTCAGGTTCCATCCGCGAGGAGATCCGGCCGGAGTTTCGCTCACAGCCCCAAACGATGTGCGCAGGGTTCCCGAGACACCAAACAGGGGCCCGGTACACCGTGCCATGGTGTATCTACCACATCATAGCCCACCCCTAGGGTCAGCGCTATGCACGGCCGCCAACACATATCCTACAAACACTAGAAACTAGTTGCAACTCCTGGACAGAGGACAAGGGCAGTTAATAAGTCGAGAGGGTCCATTGGTTTCAGGCCCAATGCGTGGTAGTAGCTTGTCATGGATCACAAACACAGAACTCAGTTCCTAAGAACGGTTTCAATGAGACAACCCACCATGTACTCCTACATGGCCTCTCACCGCTACCTTTACCAAATCGTGTTCACACACTTAGCTCACAGACAGTAGCACATGTTCATCACTGTTCCAATTCATCCCCGATGAATCAGACCTGACACAACTCTAAGCAATAGCAGGCATGACAAACAAGCATGAATGAGTAGGCACATCAGGGCTCAAACAACTCCTACTCATGCTAGTGGGTTTCATCTATTTATTGTGGCAATGACAGGTCATGCATAGGATAAGGGTTCAACTATCGCAGCAAGTAACAGTTGAATCGTTATTGTCCTAATGTAGTAAAAGAGAGCAGGAGTGAGAGAGTGGGATTGTATCGGAATGAACAAGGGGGTTTTGCTTGCCTGGCACTTCTGAAGATAGTAATAGCTCTTCATCGGTGTCATCGAACTCATCGTCGGAACCATGTTTACTAAGAGGGGACAATACCGGCAAACAAGGAAGAAACACAACCAATGCAATGCAACAATATGATGCATGCTCATGACATGGCAAAATGAGTGTGTTTTGGCTAATGCAACAGAAAGTCATTTTAATTAAAGTGGAATTCAAAACTACATCAAATTCCAACTCCAAACCTATTATGAAATTTTCCCTAATCATGTTTCATCCTAAATAGTGAGGTTAACTTGCTCAAACATGCATGAAAATGGTACAGATGGATTCCTTGATTTTTTTGATAATTTTTCATATATAAATTATTTCATTTGGAGCTATAGATTAATTTCTATGATTTATCAAAGTTTTGGATATTTTCTGAATTAAAAAAAATCATTTAAGATTTATTTAAATTTCAGAAAAGGATTACTGTGTCAGCCTGACATCATCATGACGTCAGCAGGTCAACAGGGCATGGTCCAGGTCAAACCTGACCAGTGGGACCCACTGGTCAGTGACCCTGAGACACTTAGTGTCACAGACAGGTGCGTCCGGTCAAGCTGACCTGTGGGGCCCGTGGGTTAGTTTAATCTAATCAGGGGTTTAAACTAGGGTTAGTTAGGCAGCAGGGCCCAGGTGTCAGTGGCGTAGGGGGGTTGGTTAGTGTGGTGTTTAACTGCTAATGACGGCCACGTCATCTACCGGCGAAATGCCGGCAGCAACCAAATCCACGGCGGAGGGAGTCGAGATTTCGCTGCAGGGCCCTATTTGGCGCGCGGGGAGCATCTACATGAAGCTGGGGGGCTGCCGCATCCAGTGGTGGTGGTGTTTGGGCTCGGGGTGGTCGGAAAAGACGTCGGCCACGACGTTGGCGACTGCCGGAGTTCGGGTGTTGGCGGGGTTGGTGCTAGGGTGCGCGGTAGGGCGAGTGTGTGTGTGGGTTAGGCTCCTGGGGGCCTCCTGAGCACGTTGATGCGCTCCGACACGAGCGGCAGGAGCTGTGTCCGCGGCGGCGCCATGGCCGGCGGAACTGAGCTCACGGCTCTGGCGGTGACAGCTGCTAGAGGACGAGCTAGAGGAGGGGAACAAGGGGGACTAGAGAGGAGCTCACTGCGGGGCTAGCAGAGGTGACGGCGACGTCGGGGGAGCGATGGGGCCGGTGAATCAACGGTGGCAATCTTGGGCTCCCGTCGGTGAAGACGATGACGAGGACGACGATGTAGGGCAGCTGAGGTCGCATGAGTCGGTGGCGAGGACGAGAGAGTTGAGGCGGAGCTCACAGGCACGGCGAGGGGTCGAGGGGGAGGCGGTGGCCGCAGCAATGGCGAGCGGAGTTGGGCACAGCAACGGCGAGCGGCGGTGTCGGCTCCGCTCGGCTTCGGAAGAGAGAGCAAGAGTAGAGGAGAGGAGGGCCATGGGGAAGAGTAAGAGGGGTCAGGGGGTTGCGTGGCGTGTTCAGGGCATCGGGGGAGTGAAGCAGGCAGGGTGGAGGTGGCCTGCGCGTGGCCAGCAGGCGGCGAGCACGCGCCCCTGTCCTTTTGTCCAAGGAGCAAGACGACAGGGGGTAGCGGTGGTGGGCTGGGCCGCCAGCTACAGTACTGGGCCTATTGGTGGGCGCCAAGTAAGCTTCTGCCAGGTAAGTCCGTCTCTCTCTTTTTATTTTTATTTTCTATTTTGCTTTTCTGTTTTTGATTTAGTAATAATACTAAACCATTTTTAAAACTCGTGGGAAAATTTGTGGGCACTTTTAAAATGTTTACTAACAGCCCTCAAATGTTTTCAGAATTATTGAAGCATTTAAAATATTTATAGCCATTAAATGCTCCAATTCAAATACTTCTGATTTAATCCAATAACCTGAAATGACCTAGGGAAAATATGCACCCATTTTTGTCAGAAGTTTTCACCAGTTTCAAAAATGATAGACTTTTCGTGAAGTTACTTTGGTTTTATTAGAAGTGATTTTATTTGAGCCTATTCGAATTCATTTGGTGCTAGGGTTTGGTTAGTCCCCATTTCAAGTTTCTGAGAAATTTGGACATGATGCAAGATGATGATGCAATGACAAGCAAGGCCAATGCTAGGGTTGTGACATCTGCAAAACATAAAATAGGCAAACGTGAGGACAAATGTACCCAGCAAGACTTACATCAGAACTATCTACATATGCATCGGTATCAATAAAGGGGGTGGTGGAGTTTAACTTCAGCAAGCCAGCTTTGACTCAGTGGCTAACCTGAACTATGACTGCAAGCAACTCTTTTGAGGTGGCGCACACGAGTCCACATATTCACCATTCAATACACCACTATGGATCCGCTCCCGTCTCCCTATGAGAAGGCCATCCATAGCACTCACACTTATCTTGCGAGCTTTAGAGTATCCATTTTCACTTGTCAATGAACTGTTATAGGCAACCCAGAAGTCCTTTACCGCAGACACGGCTATTCGAATAGATCATTTATAACCCTGCAGGGGTGTACTTCTTCACACATGTTTCCACCACTTAGCGTATGCACACGACATGTGCTCGGCAGACTTCAAGCGAAAGCCGACGTGGGTGTAGACCACGACCTAACTAACCGCACAAGTCTCTAGTCCAGGTTTATCGCCTATTCGGGTTCCATCCGCAAGGAAATCTGGCCGGAGTGTCCTCAACGGCCCCAAACGATGTGTACAGGGTCCCGAGACGCCAAGCAGGCGCCCGGCATACCCGGCCACAGTGTATCTACCGCATCATAGCCCACCCCTAGGGTCAGCGCTACGCACGGCCGCCAACACATAACCTACAAACACCAGAAACTAGTTGCAACTCCTGGACAGAGGAGGAGAGGGGTCAATAAGTCGAGCGGGGTCATATTTGAGGGACCAATGTGTGGTAGTAGTTGTTTCATGGATCACAAACACAGAACTCGGTTCCTGAGGACGGTTTCAGTGAGACAACCCACCATGTACTCCTACATGGCCTCTCACCGCTACCTTTACCAAATCGTGTTCACACACTTAGCTCACACACAGTAGGACATGTTCATCATTGTTCCAATTCACCCCCAATGAATCAGACCTGACTCAACTCTAAGCAGTAGCAGGCATGACAAACAAGCATGAATGAGTAGGCACATCAGGGCTCAAACAACTCCTACTCATGCTAGTGGGTTTCATCTATTTACTGTGGCAATGACAGGTCATGCAGAGGATAAGGGGTTCAACTAGCGCAACAAGTAACAGTTGAATCGTTGTTGCCCTAATGCAGTGAAAGAGAGCAGGAGCGTGAGAGTGGGATTGTATCGGAATGAGCAAGGGGGTTTTGCTTGCCTGGCACTTCTGAAGATAATATAGTTCTTCATCGGTGTCATTGATCACGTCGTCGGAAACATCATTGACTGAGAGCGGACGGTTACCGGCAAACAGAGAAGGACACAATCAATGTAATGCAACAATATGATGCATGAATGTGACATGGCAATATGCTGTTGATTGGCCTAATGCAACTAGCAACCAGTTAAATGGAGTTGGTTTGAACACTAGCTTCAAATTCAAACTCCATATGTGCTTTCTTAAATACCATTTAATTGAATTGTCCTAAACAGAGGACATAAGTTGCTCTAACATGCATGAAAATGCCATAAACAGATTCTTTGGATTTTTCTGATCATTTTCATATATAATTTATTTCATTTGGAGTTACGGTTTAATTTCTATGAATTTTGGAAGTTTTGGGCATTTTCTGGAATTTCTGAATTATTTTAAATCCAGAAAATGATTAACTACGTCAACATTGCGTCATGCTGGCGTGAGCAGGTCAATAGGGCTACCTTGGGTCAAACCTGACGTGTGGGGTCCACACGTCAGTGACACAGGGCTGGTTAGTGTCGCTGACTGGTGGGCCTGATCAACGGCCACGTCAGCAGAGTCAATGCTGACGGGTGGGTCCCACTGTTTATGAACTAAACTAAACAGAAAATAAAACTAACCTAAACAGATACAGGGGCCCACATGGCAGTGGCTCCAGGGGTTAGTTAGAGCGTCATTAGTGGCTAATGACTTGCCATGTCAGCACTGCCGACGATTAGTCGCTGGCGACCTCAAGTCGCGGCGGAGCCCGCACGGCAGGCCACAGGGATGGCACGCGAGGGCACCAGGAGGAAGCCCAGACCCGTGCGCGTCTAGGGGAGGCCGCGGGGCCGTTGGGTATGGCCTATTGCGATGGCGGCGGCGAGGTTAGTGGCGGCCGGAGCTCGATGATGTGCGCGGGTGGCGCTGCGGGGTGCAAGCGGGCTAGGGGAGACGCTAGCGAGGCTCAGCGCAGGGCGGAAAACATGTTACGCAGCACGGGATGACCAAATGGTCGTCGGAGCGATGCCGGCGCCAAGCTCGAGCGGAGGCGAGTTTCGGCCATGGTGGAACTACGGCCTAGAGGGTGCGAACACGTGGGGTAGAAGAGGGGTTCGAAGCAGGGGCTCACGGCGAGTGCAGCGGTGGCCTCGGTGTGCTCGGGGAAGCAACGGAGCGAGCGGGGCGGCGAGAGGGATCTCCGGCGGCCCAAGGAGGAAGATGATGACGGGACGGCGATGCAGATCTTCTGGTGAAGCGTGGCTGGATGGAGAGGATGAGGGAGGTGTGGCGATGCTCGTGGACACGTCGGAGAGGCTCGGGGATGATTGTGGCTGCAGCTATGGCGAACGGCGGCGACGGGCGCGCTCGGGTGTGGCGCGGGAGAGAGCCGAGGAGGGGGGAGAAACACAGGAGAGAGGGAGGGAGGTCCAGGGGTGCGTGGTGTCGCGAGGGAGGTCCAGGGCGATGAGGGAGCACGCAGGCAGGGTGGAGGTGGCCGGCGTGTGGCTGCGCGCGCCGGGCACGCGCCCCTGCCTACTGGCGCGAGGAGGGAGGCGACAGGTAGGTGGGCCAGGTTATTCTTCTCTCTCTCTCTTATTTCTGTTTCAGTTTTTCTATTACTTTTATTCTGTTTTGAATTAGTAAAAATACTAATTCATTTTTAAAAATCTTGAAAATGATTGTGGCATATGTTTGGGTTATTTCCAACAACCTTAAAATACTTTCAAGATTATCTGGACATTTAAAATTATTTATAGGATTTAAATGTCCAAATGCAAATACTTATTTTTTAATTCAAAAATCCATAAATGACCTAGAAAGGTGTGAACCATTTTTGTCAGAGGTTCTAGACCAATTCAAAAAATGATGAACTTTTCTAAAGAGCATTCTGGGTTCTTGAAAATGTTTTTAAGTTGAACCTATTTGATCTAATTTTGGTGCTAGGGTTTGTCATCCCCATTTCAAGTTTAATTGAAAAATAAACATGATGCATGGATGCTTTAAGGCAACTAATGGCAAGCAATTCTAGGGCTGTGACATCGCGAGAGAGGTGCTCCAGCATCATCTAATGGTGTGCCCCAATGTACGCCCATGAAGAGGCGAGCAAGATGGCAGTCCACTAAGAAGCATGCCTTTTATCGTCCAAGAGACACGCAAGCTAGAGGCGGCAAGGACCATCCGGGAAGTTCGATATCTCGAATGGCTGGAGAACCCCGTCGTAGTAACGAAGAAAAGTGGGAAGGAACGGATGTGCGTCAATTTCACCAACCTTAACAAAGCTTGCCCCCAAGATCCTTTCCCACTCCCACGCATCGACCAAATTGTCGACTCCACCACCGAGTGCGACTTGTTGTGTTTCCTGGATGCGTTCTCAGGATACCACCAAATCAAGATGGCGGTGGAGGATGTGGAGAAGACAACCTTCCTGACACCATGTGGGGTGTACTGCTACACCTGCATGCCCTTCGGGCTGCACAACGCGGGCGCAACCTTTCAGCGATTGATGCACATCGCCTTGGGGCGGCAGATCGGCAGAAACGCGAAGGCCTACGTCGATGACATAGTGGTCAAGTCTCGCGAGACGAGGACATTGATTCAAGACTTGGAGGAGACCTTCGAGAGCCTGCGCCAATTGAACCTGAGGCTTAACCCGGAGAAGTGCGTGTTTGGCGTCCCCTCCGGCAAGCTACTGGGGTTCCTCGTATCCCACAGAGGGATCGAGGCGAACCCGGAGAAGATCAAGGCCATCGAAGACATGAGCCCACCACAGACCCTTAAGGAGATGCAAAAGCTGGCAGGGCGGGTGACCGCGTTAGGGCATTTCATCTCCAAGCTAGGAGAGCGCGCCTTGCCCTTCTTTAAGCTCATGAAGAAGGAGGGCCCGTTCGAGTGGACCTCGGAGGCCGGCCGGGCCTTCCAAGACCTCAAGAAATACCTCACCAGCCCCCCGGTGATGGTGGCACCGCGACCTCTCGAGCCTCTGGTACTCTATCTTGCTGCCACCCCATGCTCTGCTAGCGCGGCGCTGGTGGCGGTTCGGGAGGAGCGCCGAGGCAAGGGTGTGCCGCGTCAAGCCAGAGCTGATGCAGCGCAGGGTCAGGAAGCCGCAGCAAAGCCTACATCGGCGGAAGACAAAGCTCAGCAGGGCAACATCGCAGAAGATCTTGAGGACCGTCAGGTCTCAGGAAATCCACCACCTCAGGATATGCCCCAATCTTCGCAGGACCCAAGCCTCGACGGTGTTTGAGCCCTCATCGAACACCCGGTGTACTTCGTCAGCACCGTACTGCGAGACGCAAGGGCGCGCTACCCCATGCCACAAAAGCTCCTGCTCGCACTCTTGGTGGCCTCATGCAAGCTGCGGCACTACTTCCAGGGCCACCCCATCAAGATCGTGTCTACCTACCCATTGGAGAGGGTACTCAGGAGCCCTAACTCAGCCGGAAGGGTTGCTGAGTGGAATATCGACTTGTAAGCATTCCAGTTGGAGTTCAGCACTACGAGGGTCATCATGGGAGCCGCTCGCCGATTTTGTGGCGGAATGGACAGATGCCCCAACTCTTGAGGAAGGAGAAGACCGGTCCACCTCCCTAGGAAGTGAGGCACCAGACGGCTGGGTCATGTATTTCAATGGTGCCTTCGCGCATTAGGGCGCGGGGGCTGAAGCAGTGCTCATCTCGCCCACTCAGGACAAGCTCTACTACGCCATGCAACTCTGTTTTCAGCACGGCGAGAAGGTTTCCAACAACATCGCAGAATACGAGTGCCTCATAGCTGCCCTCAAGGCTACGACGGCTCTAGGGGTAAAGCGCCTCACTGTCAAAGGCGACTCGCAGCTCCTCGTCAACTTCTCCAACAAGGTGTACGAGCCAAAGGACGAGCACATGGAGGCCTACCTCGTGGAGGTACGCAAGATGGAAAAGCAGTTCTCAGGCCTGGAGCTAGAGCACGTGCCCCAGGGCACCAACAAGGAAGCCGACGACATCGCCAGGAGAGCATCCAAGCGGCAACCACAAGAGCCAGGTGTCTTTGAAGAGTGGATCTTCAAGCCATCAGCTGCGCCGCCTCTTTCAAGCACGACTCAGCCTCGGGAGGAGCTCCCACAGCCCCCGGCCACGGGAGTCCCAGCCTGTGGCCCAACCTCAGGAGCCCGGCTGCTCCTGGCGCTCGAGCCCCAAGGGGAGTGCTGGACCAAGGAATTCAAAGAGTACCTGACGCACAGGACACTGCCAGGGAGGGAAGAGGACGCAGAGCGCGTGGCCCGGCAAGCCATGGCATACTGTATCCAAGACGGCAAGTTATATAGGAAACGACTGAATGATGTCACGCTGCGCTGCATCCCTAGCGATCGAGGAAGGGAGTTGTTGATTGACATACACGGCGGGGACTACGGACACCACTCGTCGCCGTGGACCTTAGTCGGCAAGGTGTTCTGCAGTGGATTCTATTGGCCTACAGTGCTTAACGATGCAACCGAGCTGGTGAAGTCCTGTGAAGCTTGCCAATTCCACGCCAAGCAAATCCACCAGCCAGCTCTGGCCTCCAAACAATCCAGCTTACGTGGCCGTTTGTAGTCTGGGGGCTGGACATATTAGGCCCGTTCCCTCGAGCGCCAGGGGGCTACCGCTATCTCTACTTTGCCATCGAGAAGTTCACCAAGTGGGCGGAAGTGAAAGCCGTCTGTATCATTCCAGCTGGCTCTGCTGTCAAGTTATCAAGGGTCTTGTGAGCCGCTTCGGGGTCCCCAACTGCATCATCACAGATAACGGTTCACAGTTTACTAGCAACCTCTTCAAAACCTACTATGCTAACCTTGGAATGCAGATTTGCTACGCTTCGGTGGCCCACCCCAGAAGTAACGGTCAAGCCGAGCGCGCTAACGCGAGGTACTGAGGGGCCTCAAGACCAGGACCTTCAAGAAGAAGCTGGAGGCCTGTGGCAGGGGCTGGCACAATAAGCTCCAATCCATGCTGTGGTCCATCCAAACCACCGCCACCAAGCCAACTGGCGAGACTCCATTCTTCCTCGTCTACGGAGCAGAAACAGTCCTCCCTCACGAGGTCAAGCATCGCTCCGTGCGGGTCTTGGCATTCGATGAAACGCGGAAAGACGCCATGCGGGGGATCGGTCACGTGCTCGGGGAGGAACATCGTCGCGAGGCCGCGCTGAGGGTGGCAAGGTACCAGCAAGCGCTGCGGCGATATCACTGCCGCAACATCCACTCCAGGACACTCAAGACGGGTGACCTAGTCCTGAGGCGGGTCCTCTCCAGGGAAGGGCTGCATAAGCTTTCGCCAATGTGGGAGGGCCCGTTCAAGGTCGTTCACATCTCCAGGCCTGGCGCCGTGCGCCTGGAGACACAAGAAGGGGTACGTATCCAAAATGCCTGCAACATCCAGCACCCCCGGAAGTTCTACCCTTGAAGCAAGGCCCAGAGCATGTGAAGCAAGGCCTAGATCCTGTGAAGCAAGGCCCAGAGCCTGTGAAGCAAGCCTAGAGCCTGTTAAGAAAGGCCCAGAGCCTGTGAAGAAGGCCCGATGCCTATGAAGAATGCCGCCCGTGACACTCTCACGTAATAATGAGTTGGGGCTGTACACGCCCCGGAGTCTCAGGAGCGCCGGCCTCAGGCCTTGGGGCTCCTGCCCACGCTCGTGAGAAGACTTGAAGACTAGATTAGGTGCCGGACGCGGCTTTTCATTTGCTTTCCGTAGTTGGCTTGCTTTTCCTTAATCAAAGTTTGCCTTTGGCGTTCCTTGCTGATTTGATTCCCTCGCCTCTTGCTGCGTTTTTCTGGCTCGAAGTTGCTTGTGTTCTCTCTCTCGCATGCCTCACGAGGGGGTTCGGCAGGTGCCCTTGCAAGCATTTTTTCTCCTTTCCGCCTTCTCGTGAGACACCCTCGTTCGAGCCCAAAAGCTAGCGCACCTATCCTAGTCCGTTCCCCATGGGTACCACGATACAAAGCGCCAGGTCAGGGCCAGGATGAACGGCAAATCTCTTAACGCATTTCCTAACAAGCTTTTTGCAATTCCTGAGAGAATGCAGGCCGCCAAAGCAATATGGATGCGAGGAAATAAACGCCTCGCGAGGAAGAGGGCATCCTGAGTATACCAGATTAAGTTATCTTTGCACAAAATAAAGGCACAACACGGGAACAACACACATACTGTCATAACCGAGGAACCATAGTTCGATACACGCCCCTGGACCCATACTGGTTCCATTCTTGATGCAGGAAAAGAGTAAACCAAAAGAAGCATTGCAGCGATCCACGAAGACAGGCCCCTGGCGCCACCCCGAGCCTAGCCGCATACTTCCTCACGCTTCACGGAGATGCGGCGACGAGGCAACCCACTGCCGCCTTCAAAACGGGCGCGGCGGCTGGTTGTAGCCGCCACTGCTGGAGCTGTCGCCGGAGGAAGAGCCGCCGTAGCTGGACGAGACGCGGTTGCCGCCGAGGGCGGGCTCGCCTTCGTCCTCGTCGCGACCGTCCCCAAGGCCGAGTACCTCCTCGTCATCGTTCGCCTCGGGGCAGCACCCGACGCGTCGACCATCTTCCCCAAACACCCTCACATAGGGGTCGATCCACCATCATACCTGAAGTGGAGGGTGCACCGCCTGCCCAGGCCACGGGCGCGGGCGAATGTCTGCGAACCGCGGGCCAGGGCTATGTTGCCCGCGGCGGAAGTCTTGACCGCAACCCAAGATGTCTTACTGCAGCAGCCATCCGCCTACTGCCAGAGTCCGCCTGGATAGGAGGCCGGCAGTTCGCCGGCGAAGAAGAGCGCAAGTTGGAGCCAGTTGCCAGCCAGGTTCTTCGACCAGACGACAAACTCCGGCAACACCTCAGCCGTGTGGAAGTGCGGACGAGGAGGCCGCGCCACCACAGCATGCCTCCCCTTAACAACTGGACCGCCATGGCTGGGATGACCCACTCCACGTGCCGCGGCGCCGTCTCAACAATGGGCCATGGCGAGGGTCATGGCATGCTTGCGCAGACGGCCGCGTCCACGCTTGGGCGCCAGGGAGCCGGGTCCCTCGTGAGGGGCGTTCCCCTTCTCAACGGCAGAGAACTTCCTTCGTGGTGCCATGGGTGTCACTGCAAGTGATGGAGCAAGGAAGAAGAAGCAAGCAAGCGGGGAAGAGATGGGCGACGGGGGCTCCGCCCCCTCCCCATTTATAGCAAAAGAAGTCCAACCGGCGTCTCCCACGATCGCAAGTAATGATGGTTTTCCTTGCATGTCACAGGGACTTGCCACGTCAAGCAGTTGCCGAGGCAACATGGGGAAGCGGAGATGCCCACATCCAACCAACCGCCACATGTCGACTGAGGCCGCGGGATTTAGGGGCCCGCGGTGCTCCGAACTTGACCCTTGGCTTCGCCGCGAAGCCAAGCCCGAGCACACTTTGGGCCCAGGGGCTACTGTCGGTGTTCTAGGAACAGGGGTCCCTAGACTTGCTTGCCTGTGGCCCACGGCATGGCTGAGCCAGCAGGCCGTACGACCCGTCTTCATCAACAAGGCATCCAAGACCCTCGCAAGGGGCCAAGCCTCGCGAGGCGGACGATGCAAGACCTCCTCTAGAGTGGCCTGGTCAGGAAGGCTCACGAGGAGCAGAGATATCAAGGCGAGGCGAGCCTCACGAGGCTTCGTGACGTGAGCCATGACGAACGGCGCCAGGCGGGTACCAGCGCGCAGCGTCCTTGTTTCCTCTTTGGTGCTAAGGAGGCAGACGGAGGCAAGGAGTACCGAGGCATCAGGCAAAGGTTTCCATTTTGGCGCAACAAGACCAAGACCAGAGGAACGGCAAGACGGAGGTCACCGTGGAGCCCAAGGCGGTATCACCACCAGAGCTTTGCGCAGGCGAAGACTACTTTTGTCAGGATAGCTTGTACTAGCTGTCCCCCTTCAAATTGCCCGCCGTTGTTGGCTCCCTTCCCGCTCAGTATTTGGGAAGAGGACCAGGGCCTCTATAAATAGGACTAGCCACCACCGTAGGAAGGAGGAGGAGAAGGGAGATCAGATCAGATAGGATCGAGAGAGACACACAAGTCCACAAGCACAAGAACACCTCAACCTCAGGAGGTTGTTCTTCCCCTGTAATTGTTCATCATCAGCCCTAGAGGCAATCCACCACCCCCACACTGGAGTAGGGTATTACACCACAACGGTGGCCCGAACCAGTATAAATCTCGTCTCTTTCTGCGTTGTGAGTTCGTAGAGTTCGTCCACGAGATCTTAGCGAGGTAGCGCGTAGATCGGTAGGAGGGAAAGACTTCGCGCGCACCCCAGAGTTCGAACCTTAAGGGTTTGTCGGAACCCCGCATCCAACAGAGGCCACCCACCGGCCTTGAAGGCTGGGTCCAGACATGACTGGGAGGCTCGGAGCAATTAAATTGAAACATGGGTGCTGGGACTCAAGGTTGGAAAGGTTGAAGAAGAGGTAGGCGTAGAGGAGAAAGACGGGTCTGTGCCCCTTTATAAAGACGATGAATATCAAACGCCTCCTCATAGGTCTTAAAGCCTGCCTATTCACAAGGGGCCATGCCAACGGAACGGTTGGGTTACCCATGCCTGTATTGATGAGAATCCCGCAATAAGGGGACACGATCTTTGCTTCCATTAAAAGTTCCAATAAAACCGCATATTGGAACATGGAGCGGGAGGCTAAAGAAAAAACGGTTCGAAGTAATGACTGGGCTGGGACATGATGTCGCGCTACAGAAGTTGTCAGTAGATTAGACTCGTGAAATGTTATGCTCTCTGTGGTTGTGTGTGGTATCTGTCTTGGAGAGCCGGACACATTTTCTATGGATTTTTTGGAAGTATTCGGAGAAGGAACCCTCCTTGCAATGCCGAAGACAATCTACGCGTTGGACACATCATCGTTGAAGCCTAGTTCAGGGGCTACTGAGGGAGTCCTAGATTAAGGGGTCCTCGGGCGTCCGGCCTATGTCACATGGGCCGGACTAATGGGCTATGAAGATAGAAGACAGAAGACTCTCTCCCGTGTCCGGATGGGACTCTCCTTGGCATGGATGGCAAGCCTGACGTTCGGATATGAAGATTCCTTTCTCTGTAACCGACTTTGTACAACTCTAGGCCCCTCAAGTGTCTATATAAACCGGAGGGTTTTAGTCCATAGGGACAATCACAATCATACAGGCAAGACTTCTAGGGTTTTAGCCATTATGATCTCGCGGTAGATCAACTCTTGTAATCCTCATACTCATCAATATCAATCAAGCAGGACGTAGGGTATTACCTCCATCAAGAGGGACCGAACCTGGGTAAAACATCATGTCCCCTGCCTCCTGTTACCACCAACCTTAGACGCACAATTCGGGACCCCCTACCTGAGATCCGCGGGTTTTGACACCGATAACATATTCCATCATATTGGGTATCATTGACGTCAAGTTTGTTGGCCGTTACATTGCTCCGTGAGGTTCTTGTGGATAAATCAGTATGTGCAATTATATTTGACATGCATGGAAGATAACTAGTAGTTAGATTTATGTAATGGGTGCCTGTAGGGGACGACATAAATAGTAGTACTGGGGTTAACTAGCAGCAACAGGTCTAAAAACTAAAGGGAGAACACAAATGAAAGCTACAGAATATGTATCGTTTGTACTCGAGATTAACTAGATGGCACACAAAAGTATTAAGGAACAACATAGGTTATACTAGAAGTGGTATAATACTATAATCACCAGCCTGTGGGATAACATTGGCTGATGGATGATAACTGTCGGTGTCAAAACCGGCGGATCTAGGGTAGGGGGTCCCGAACTGTGCGTCTAGGCCAGATGGTAACAGGAGGCAGGGGACACGATGTTTTACCCAGGTTCGGGCCCTCTTGATGGATGTAAAACCCTATGTCCTGCTTGATCAATATTGATGATATGGGTAGTACAAGAGTAGATCTACCACAAGATCAGAGAGGCTAAAACCTAGAAGCTAGCCTATGGTATGATTGTATGTTATGGTTGTTGTCCTACGGACTAAAACCCTTCGGTTTATATAGACACCGGGGAGGGTTAGGGTTACACAAGGTCGGTTACAAAGGAGGAGATATCCATATCCGTACTGCCTAGCTTGCCTTCCAGGCCAAGTAGAGTCCCAACCGGACACGAGACGAAGTCTTCAATCTTGTATCTTCATAGTCTAACAGTCCGGCCAATGGAGATAGTCCGGCTGTCCGGAGACCCCCTAATCCAGGACTCCCTCAGTAGCCCCTGAACCAGGCTTCAATGACGATGAGTCCGGTGCGTAGTATTGTCTTCGGCATTGCAAGGCGGGTTCCTTCTCCAAATACACCGCAGAAGAATTTGAATAGGAGGATAGTGTCCGACCCTACAAAATAAGTTCCAAATCCAACGGAGAGAGACTAATATTTTCGTAGATCTAATTTGTTGGCTTGTTTTGGCAGCATGACGTTACTTCATGGCCCGGTGATTATTCGAACCGTTTCTTTTAACGAGCCCCGCACATAACGTGAGGCAGTTTTTTGACACGTCTTGTCAAAGCAGAGATCGTGTCCCCTTATTACGGGATTCTCATCAATACGGGCGTGGGTAACCCAACTGCGCCATCAACTGCGGCACTTGGGGGATAAGCGAGTTTTACCAGGCAACTGGGGACGCTTAATTTCGTCCGCCCATATAAAGGGATAAGGATTCACCTCTCTATCCACGCCTTCTTCCTCCCTTACCCATCCGTTTTCGCACACTTGAGCTCTAGCGCCCAAGTCCGCATTTCCCACCTAGACCTTCTCCATTCATGTCCGGAGCGGGAGGCAAGTGGATGGTCTCCTCCGTCACGGAGGGAGACATCAAGAAACTGAGGAGAGCCGGATACCTGCCCGACAACATCGCGCACCAGCTCCCAGATGAGGGGCAGCTCATCCCCACCCCCAGGCCCCATGAGAGGGTAGTATTCCTCACCCATTTCCTCCGCAGACTGGGGTTCCCTCTCCATCCCTTTGTCCGGGGGCTCATGTTTTATTATGGCCTGGATTTCCACGATTTGGCCCCGAACTTCATCCTCAACATCTCGGCGTTTATCGTCATGTGTGAGGCCTTCCTCCGCATCAAGCCCCACTTCGGGTTATGGCTGAAGACCTTCAATGTTAAGCCAAAGGTGGTGGGCAGCCGCCAGGCGGAGTGCGGAGGCGCCATGGTGGGCAAGATGCCCAACATAACATGGCTCGAGGGCTCCTTTGTGGAAACCATAAAGGGGTAGCAATCAGGGTGGTTCTATATCATCGAGCCGCGCGACCCTGCATGGGCAGCGGCCCCCGAGTTCCAATCTGGCTTCCCCACGCGGCTCACCTCCTGGAAAGAGAAGGGCCTGTCCTGGGGTAGTTCGAAAGAGCTGACCGGACTCCAAACATGTATTCAAAACATGGTGGACAAGAAGCTCAAGCTTGTCAACATAGTCCAAGTTATGCTCATCCGCCAGATACTCCCGTGCCAACAACGGGAGTTCAACTTGTGGGAGTTCAATCCGGCGCAGCACCGAACTCTGAACAGGCTCTTCGACACAACTCATGAAGACGCCTGGAGGGTGCTGTTCAAAAGTGCCGAGGTCCCTCCCCCTATTACTAAGGATCGCGGATTCAGCGCGAAGCGCCAAGCCAGTGCAGTAAGCTGCTTCACCTTTCATAGGATATTTATTTTTTATATAGATTGACTCCATGCGGGATCTAAACTCCCGTACCTTTGACGTGACTAGCAGAAGATGGCCGGATAGATCGACTGTCTGGCTCCTTTGCCCGAAGGCCCCGCTGACGCTCTTCTGGCGAAGATGCTGACTCCAGCCCCTTATAAGGTGCGAGAGAAGACCAAGAAGGCCAAGGGGACCCGGAAGAGTTCCCGACGCCAGGCGTCGTCAGACTCACCATCCGATGACTCTGCGGCGCACTCTTCCCCTGAAGACGAGGAAGAGGAAGAAGAAGATGCTCCCCCACCGACTGGGGGAGACAAGAAAAGGAAGGCCGCCCCAACCGGGGAGGTCGGATGGTTCAAGAAGGGAAGGACTCTCCTTCCGGACAGTTCCACCGCCGCTGACGAAGGCGAAGGCGAGTGGTTGCCTAGGTTCAAGCCCCCGGGGAGATCGTAAGTATTCCGATACCAGAGTAACTCCTAGGATTCCTTTGTCACACTGCTTTCCCTAACACCGAACGCAATTATGCAGGCCGCCACGAGCCAGTATCGATGTATCATCGGATGGCTCCTTGGGCTTGTCGGACATGGATAGCGATCCAGTCCCGACCGCCACCACCCCTCATCCTTCCGACGAAGCCGAGGTGTTGTCTCAAGAGGCACCGGATCGAGGGGAGACAGTCCTGGAGGCGCCTCAAGGCGACCTTCCAGACTGCGGGAGCCGCGGGGACAGGGCCCCCGAGAGCTCCGAGTTCGGCCCTCAGCCGAACACCGTGCCGAACCCTCCAGCGGTTCCGGGCTCGGGCAGGCGGTCTCCTTCTAAGAGGGGCAAGACGCCTGTGCCGGTGACCTCTGTCCATCCAGAGGCACCGGACAATCTACTGGAAGTGCTTCGCAGCGCTTCCATCGATGAGGAGCACCACACTATCATGAGTGCGGTGATCCAGAAGGTTTAGTCCGCCAAGAGCGGATTGACTGAAGCCTGTGCCAGCCTTCTAACAGGCTTTGAGGTAAGTGTTTTAAAATGTAGGAGAAATATTACCGCATAGACAGTAGCCCCTGATGCTTTGTTTGGTGTTCACAAAGAAAAGCCGAACAGAGAATCAAATAATATCGCAGGAGTCTAATATAAGTATGTCAATATGCATATGCAGGCTTCGTTGCTGGCGTCCGCCACACTAACTATGGAGGTCGCCGTACTGAAGCAGGATCTCGAGGGGTCCAAGAAAGAGCTCGGCCTTGCCAAGAGGCAGCTGGAGGAGAACAAGGGTAAGTAATACCCCGTCTATAGATATGTATATATAAAAAGGGACGCGATTGCAAAATGACATGATCATTGTATGTTTGCCAGGGGCCACGACTGAGGTGGCGACCCTGAAGCAAGCGCTGGCCAAGGCCGAAGATACAGCAGCCAAGGAGCGCACCAAGCGAGAGAAGCACGAGGCTCGGGTGGGCGAGGTGCAGCAAGAGCTCCAGGCTCTTGTGGCGAAGCACAAGGCGTTGGAGCTTGACTCCAAGACGCGGGAGTCTAAGCTTGCCGCGGCCCTCGAGAGTGTAAAAAGTGCCAAGGCCGAAGCCCAAATGGCCCTCCAAGAGATCGACGCGATGAAGAAGATAGCGGCGGGTAAGGCTTTCTATATGCAAAGCAAGCATGTAAAAGTAAATTACCGATTACTTACCCGGATCTAGAGCTCTTCAGGAGCATTCACAGATTTGCCCCACAGTGTGTCTGATGCCGCACAATTTTACCAGGCCGAGGACAGAAGCTCGACGGAGAAGCTATTCTGGTCTTAGTATGCTGAGGCCGAACATACGGTGCCAATTAGCGACCAGCTGAAGCAGATGATCGAGCTACATAAGGCGGCCGATCAGGCAATGAAGAGCTTTATAGTCCGGTTGTGGCCTGGCGACGCCCTTTCGAACAGCTTCTTCGACCTGGTGAGGCGGCACATGGATGCCTGCCCGTGGCTGGAGGTCGTCAAGCAATTTGTCTGCATTGAAGGTGCACGCCGGGCTTTCGCCCGTGTGAAATTGCAGTAGGTCAAGCTAGACGTCGTGAAGCAGATCAAGGAGGGGCCGCCAGAGGGCAAGGAGCACCGCCACCCCGAGATGTACTACGAGGGTGTTCTGCCGGGCGCCAGTCTCATCGCGGATGGGTGTTCGAAAGATGTAATATTTGAATGAGACTTGCTCGTTTTATCCTGTATGTATGAAAACTTGTTTCATATGCGCTATGCAACGCTTGTTGGAATTTAAAATATTACCTTCTGTTTGGCTGTTTATCCAATCTGAGAGATGGCTAGTCCTCGGCTTCTGCCCCCATGCCACGAGTGCTGGGGTGTCCGGGATAAACCTGAGCACTCTTGTTCCCATGTTTGGGTCCTTCGAGGGAGGTGCTCAGCACAACGAACAAGGCAACCGGACCAATAATGCTTTATCACTCTCATTTAGCCATAAAATTCTATAATTTTAAATTTCGGCGAAGCCCCTGGTATTCGGAAGGCCGAATTCGTGGCGCGATACATGCCTGTAAGCCGGACAGGGCCAGCCCCTCGCCCTAAGCGGCATAAGTCTTTAGGGACTCGAAAAACCTCGTCGAACAGCGACCAGTCTCTCGCCTTATCATGACAGTCAGTTTTAGCTTTCTCTACTGAGGTGCTCAGCCCGGCAGAACCGGGGTACAATCGCAGTAGTTCTCTAGCGCTACGTTAGCCAATAGAGCGGAATGTAAAGTACCAAAACATAGGAGCCGGGCAAACCCAACATTTGACCAAAGACATTATTCGGAGCTGATGCATATAATGCTATAAGTTCGGGGTGCCGCACTTGTGAAAGTGTTCGGACTTTTCACACCGCATTGTGGGGTACGTAAGCCCCTAGTTTATTGGTCGTACCAGAGTGTATGGTTGCAAGGCGTCATTAATGAACACACACACACACACACACACACACACACACACACACACACACACATATATATATATATATACATAGTGTTACTATTCATCATCCAAGGTGCGGAATAAGTTATTCTTCACCCGAGGTAATCTTACAATCATTTCAAATAGTCACATTTCTATTGATTCACTACGTAAATTTTGACATAAGAAAATAAAAAATATAGGTCATAAGACAAGAGAATTTGCAGTTTATGTGTATTTTAGACTGTTTTTATGTTTGTAATTTTACATAACATAAAATATTTTTTATGGTGATTATATATTTTCTTACGGTCTCTTTTTGCGTCGGAAATAAGACAAAACTTACGGAACGTAAAATTACGGTGCATTGATGGTAAAATAGAGAGGGATGAAGAATAACTATTTCTCACCCTGGGCGCAGAACTGGTTGATTGCCTTGAGAGGCTGCTTTGCGCTTCTGCTGCGAGGGCCGCGGTGTGCTCCTCTGTTCGGAGAGAGCGCTCTGTGTTTCCATTGACTGTAATAACTCCCCGAGGTCCTGGCATCTTGATATTGAGGTATGCATAATGCGGTACCGCATTGAATCTAGAAAATGCGGTTCGCCCGAGAAGCGCGTGATAACCACTGTGGAACGGGACTATATCGAAGATTAAATCTTTGCTTCGGAAGTTATCTGGGGATCCGAAGACCACTTCCAGTGTAACTGATCCTGTGCAATGGGCCTCTTCGCCTGGAATGATGCCCTTAAAGGTCGTTTTTGTGGGTTTGATCCTTGAGGGGTCTATACCCATTTTGCGCACGGTGTCCTGATAAAGCAGGTTCAGGCTGCTGCCGTCGTCCATAAGGACTCGAGGGAGGTGAAATCCCTTGATGATTGGGTCTAGGACCAGTGCGGCGAATCCTCCATGAAGGATACTAGTGGGGTGGTCCCTGCGATCGAAGGTGACCGGACAGGAGGACCAAGGGTTGAACTTTGGGGCAACTGGCGCACGCTTCCGCTCCCTCTTGGGGATGTGGGTTGCGTATATCATGTTCACCGTCCGCACTTGCGAGGGAAACCTCTTCTGTCCTCCAGTGTGCGGCTGCCAGGGCTCCTCCTCGTCATCGCTATGCAGCCCCTTATCCTTGTTTTTGGCAATTAACTTGCCGGCCTGCTTGAACACCCAACAGTCCCTGTTGGTGTGATTGCTGGCTTGTCTGGGGTGCCGTGTATTTGACACGAGCGATCGAGTATACGGTCCAAGCTGGATGGACCCGGCGTACTTTGTTTAAATGGCTTTTTCCGCTGACCGGGTTTAGAGCCTTTGAATCCGGCATTGACTGTTGTATCCTCAGTATTTTCGTTGTTAATGCGGCACTTATGCTTGTGGCGACGTGACCTGCTATTGCCGTCCTTGGTATCTGAGGTACCATGGTTCTTTGATATGTTATTACTGCGAGCCAGCCAGCTGTCTTCTCCCGCACAAAAGCGGGTCATGAGCATCGTGAGAGCTGCCATAGATTTTGGCTTTTCCTGACCAAGGTGCCGGGCTAGCCACTCGTCTCGGATGTTGTGCTTGAAAGCCGCTAAGGCCTCCGCATCCGGACAGTCGATGATTTGATTTTTCTTTGTAAGGAACCGAGTCCAGAATTGCCTGGCCGACTCTTCTGGGTGCTGAATTATGTGGCTTAAATCATCGGCTCTGGTGGTCGTGTCAGAGTAATGGGCCATGAGTAGGCTAACCCGAGCCCCAGAACCTTTCAAGACATCAGGGCAGGCTGCGCCCCTCAAGACCCTAGGACGAAGAGCAGCCTTCTGAGAAGTCGGCGGCAAAGCGACCGACTGCCCACTCGCGGCCGAGTCCCGGGGACGACTTCAAGATAAGCCGACTCCTGACTGGCGAGTTCCAGAGAAGCCGGCCTTGGGAAGTTGGCCCACGACTCCAGCAAAACCCCATGTCCTCATCAAGAGGGACATGACAGGGGAGTGGCTACAGTGAAGACTGCTCCCACCCCTTTCCAAAGGCAAGCATGGTCACAGTACGGCATACCGACGGAGATCTCCATGCGGCGTGGCACTGTCACCATGCTGGCCCTGACATCAACACCAGTGGACCGAATCCTGCGCCCACAATGGCTTGTCTGTACGACCTTTGGGCGACGGGTCCCATCGGCCAGCGGGATCCCAGAAGACGGCAAGTGCGCCACAAGTCGGACCCATCGGGAGTCGGCAACCGAGAGTCGGCCGGCTCCTCCCCCGGGGCCCACGCGCCATTAACCAGATGTGATGGAGAGTGCCAATAGTGATTGCTCGCCAGGCGGCGGGGCTGTTGCCACGACACCATGACGAAGCTCGTGTCATTAGAAGCACGGCTACAGTAATCAGCAGCCAGCAAGACCCGCCCTTGGCGGACACGGCCTGTCGGCTCCGTACCTAGCCAGTCGGCAGGCCCCAGCAGTCGGCGGAGAAGACGGAGGCTGGAGGCACTGACGGCTGGGCCCGCATCCAGCCGGGTTACCATTGTACCACTGGGGGTAGGCCTATATAAACCCCCTAGGGCACCCATGCAAAGGGTGGGAATCCATTAGCTCTAGACCAGATCATATAGGAGGGAGAGAGCTAGCCTTGCCCTCTCCTACCTCCAAAACACAGCTCAAGGAGCAATCGTGTAAACACTTTGCCATAGTGATCATGCGGAGACCACGTAGAGCAGCAGTAGGGGTATTATCTCCCCGTAGAGCCCTGAAGCTGGGTAAGATTCGTCGGCGTGCATGTCTATGCCTCATCCCGTTTCCAGGCACCGGTGACGTTCTACTCGCCCCCACCATGATAAGCCATCCTTTGGCATATGTCACACCCAACCCCCGACATTGGCGCCCACCGTGGGGCCTGGTGCACCCTCGTTCGGAGACCTGTTCTGGACGGGAACCCTTTTCCTCCCTGGCGAGCGCAGCCAGCCAGGCACGCCAGACGGAGTTTGCGCTGACACGCTGCACGGTGTTGAGATCACCTGCGCCGCTAGCCGCCTCGCCGAACTTGTCGGCGAGGTTCGCATCTCCGACAAACCTGCATCTGACGCAAGCACGAGCGGATCCAAGAGCCTCCTCGCGGGCCTCCTCGGTCAACTCCACGTCGCCGGCAAGCCTGCCGTAGACTTGGAGTCTGTAGGTTCCACCGACCCGATGCTGGTCGACTCCGACACCGCGTCGCTCGACGCGTTCCCCACCAATGTGGTGGTCTATGACGAGCCTCTCCCTCGCGCGGAGAGCGGCAGAAGCACCGTCATCGAGGTACTCGTCATCAGTCATGATGAGCTCCCCGGCGGAGGAGCGCATGATCCGCTTGGCGCGGCGCTACAAGACCTGACTGCGCCCATTCCGGAAGACGCTGACGCGGAGACGTTGGAGGCGCGCCGCCTTTAGCTCGTCGAAGGTGCGAAGAAGCTGGCTAGCATGAGACGCTTGTCAGAAACCTACCAGCGAGAGATGGATCGCGCTGTTGGTGGCTCGCCAGCCCCAGCTGGGTCCATCCGCCTTGGCCCGGTCCAGCAGCGCGGCGTAGCCATCGCCGACCTGTTTGGGGCAAGTCGTCCGATGTACGCTACACCTGCGGAGAACATTCGAGCCGCCCAGGCGGCGGCGAACGAGCTGGACAATTTCGAGGGCGAAGAGTGCTGCCTGATGATGGAGCGAGTCCAGCGGCTCCTCGACGCGGCTGCCGTGTAGAACGAGGCCGGCTACCGCACAGAGGCGCCGCAGTGGCAAAACGATGACCTTCACCGAGACCAAGGCGCGACGTCTCGGACGACGACTGGCGGCACCCGAGGAAGAAAGGACAAGGATCCGACTGTCAGCCATAGTCGGACTCACATTACCATAGAGCGCGACCGAGATGGCCGCCCGAGAGTAGTGGAACGACGGGACGACTGTCCACTTCCTCCTCCTCACAAGGAAAGGCGAGTCTCCACACCGCCTGTTGATCATCTGACTCTTGGCGACCGCCTTGGCCGCCGAGAGGGAATCGGGGAAAACGACGCCCACCACCGGATCGACCGGCTTCATCGATCCCTGGCGCTGGAAGAAGAAGACTTGTTGGGTCCGCCTTGTTTCGGGCCCCGCATTCGAGACGAGCCCTTTCCCAAAGGGTTCATGCTCCCACGAGACACGCCCAAGTACACTGGCTCCGTGAAGCCGGAAGACTGGCTAGTCGACTACTTCACGGCTGTCAGCATAGCGAACGGCAACAAGCGTGTCACCGTAAAATACGTTCCGCTCATGCTCCGGGGCATGGCCCGGACATGGCTGAACAGCCTGAAGCCCCTTAACATCAACAGCTGGGTCGACTTCACCGAAGCCTTCGTCCGCAACTTCACCAGCACATACAAGCGTCCTCCCAAGCCTCGTCAGCTCTCCTTGTGCATGCAAGGTCCCGACGACTCAACTCGCGACTACCTCACGCGTTGGGCCGAGCTTCGGAACTCCTGCGAGGGCGTGCACGAGGTGCAGGCTATCGAGTACTTCACTGCTGGCTGTAGAGAAGGCACCCTCCTCAAGCACAAGCTCCTCTACGATGAGCCAGAAACCCTCGACGAGCTGCAGATCATAGCAGACAAGTACGCCACGGCCGGCTCCTCCATGAAGGCGGAGATTCAAGTTAGGGCAACTAGCAATGTGGCCCCTCAAACTCCAAGAAGTCTGGCGGGAGATGCTAGTCGGCGGCAACAGCAGAGCGACCACAAGCGCAAGGCCCCGGAGCCGTCTTCCAGCAGCCAACAGGTCGCGACAGTTGAAGCCCAGCAGCCGGATGGGCAGCTTCCGCCCAAGCGACAGAAAGGCGGCAAGCCCAACTGGTTGCCGACCTTCTCCTACAGGCAGACTCTGGATGGACCTTGCAAGTTCCATAGCGGCGCGAAGCCGTCGAATCACACCACCCGGAAGTGCCACTGGCTCACCAGGATCGCCAAGGGAGACGACCTCCTACCTCCCCCGCCTGCTGGGCAGCCGCCTCCGCCTCCGCCCGGGCAGCCGGCTATCAGACCAGTCGGCGCAGTACAAGACGAATACCCCGAAGAACATGGAGCCTACGTGGTATTTACCAGTATGGCTGATGATCGACGCAGCAGGTGGCTGCAGCGACAAGAGGTGAATGCAGTAGCGTTAGAGACGCCAGAGTTCATGCACTGGTCCGAAAAGCCTATCAGCTGGAGCAGGGCTGATCACCCAGAGGTGATGCCGAGTCCGGGCTCTTATGCCTTGGTCCTGGATGCCACCTTTGCCACGGATAGACGAGCTGCTCGTTTCTCGCGAGTTCTGATAGACGAAGGCAGCAACATCAATATCCTGTATAAGGAGACCATGGAGAAATTAGGAATTAAGCAAAGACAGGTTCAGAACAGCTGGATTGTGTTCCACGGCATTCTTCCTGGGCTTTCCTGCTAACCAATCGGCAAGATCCTGATGGACGTCCTCTTTGCAGACAAAGATCACTTCCGCCGAGAGTCAGTTTGGTTTGAGGTGGTGGACCTTGAGAGCCCATACCATGCACTACTCGGCCGACCCGCCTTGACCAAGTTCATGGCGGTCCCCCACTATGCCTACCTCAAAATGAAGATGCCCAGTTCTAGGGGAATTCTGACCGTAGCCGGCGACTACCGGAAGTCGTCTGCCTGTGCGACTAAGAGCAGTCGGCTAGCCGAGTCCTTGGTGATCGCAGCCGAGAAGCGGCTCCTGGAACGGGTTGTGGCGATGGCTGGCAAGCAGCCAGAGGTGTCGCCCAACCCAAAGGAGTTGGAGGCTGAGGGTTCGTTCAAGCCGGCCAAGGAGACAAAGAAGATACCCTTGGATCCGGAGCACCCAGAGAGGTATGCTGTCATAGGTGCAAACCTCGATAGGAAATAGGAAGGCGAGCTCGTCGATTTCCTCCATGAGAATCGGGACATCTTCGCATGGTCCCCCAAAGACATGCCAGGTGTACCGACGGAATTCGCCGAGCACAAGCTACATGTCCGATCTGATGCAAAGCCGGTCAGGCAACCCCTGCGCCGCCTATTAGAAGAGAAGAGAAGAGTTGTCGGAGAAGAAATAGCCCGGCTCCTAGCAGCTGGCTTCATTATGGAAGTATTCTTTCCAGAGTGGCTAGACAATCCGGTCCTGGTACTGAAGAAGAACAAGCAGTGGCGAATGTGTATTGACTACACGAGCCTCAACAAAGCCTGCCCCAAGGACCCGTTTGCTCTACCAAGAATTGATCAGGTGATAGACTCCACCGCCGGATGCGAGCTGTTGAGCTTTTTGGATGCATACTCAGGATATCACCAGATCAAGCTGAACCCGGCTAATAGACTGAAGACCGCCTTCATCACGCCGTTTGGAGCCTTCAGCTACCTCACCATGACGTTCGGCTTGAGTAATGCTGGCGCCACCTTTCAGCGTTGCATGCAGAAGTGCCTCCTCAAGCAACTCGGGAGAAATGCCCACGTCTACGTGGATGATGTGGTGCTGAAGTTGGAAAAGCATGGAACACTACTGGAAGACCTCAAGGAGACCTTTGAGAACCTGCGCCGATTCCAGATCAAGCTCAACCCCGAGAAGTGCGTTTTCGGAGTACCAGCCGGCCAACTCCTTGGCTTCCTGGTCTCTGAACGCAGCATAGAGTGCAACCCTGTAAAGATCAAGGCCATCGAGAGGATGGAGGTACCCAGCCGACTGCTGGACGTGCAAAAGTTCACTGGCTGCTTGGCGTCCATCAGCCGATTCATCAGTCGGCTGGGCGAGAAAGCTCTCCCCTTGTACCAACTCATGAAGAAGACCACTTTTTTCGAGTGGAACCACAAGGCGGACGAAGCTTTTCTCCAGTTAAAAAAGATGCTGACTACTCCACCCGTTCTGGCGGCACCGACTCCTAAGGAACCTATGCTCCTGTACATCGCCGCCACCAGCCGGGTAGTCAGCATGGTCATTGTAGTGGAACGCAAGGAGGAAGGCAAGGCACTACCTGTCCAGAGAACGGTATATTACCTGAGCGAAGTACTGTCAGCCTCCAAGCAGAACTACCCAAACTACCAGAAGATGTGCTATGGCGTACACTTTACCGCCAAGAAATTGAAGCCCTACTTTCAAGAGCATCCAATCACTATGGTCTGCACGGCCCCACTTGTCGAGATCATCGGAAGCCGAGATGCTTCTGGCCGAGTGGCCAAGTGGGCCATAGAGCTGGCTCGCTACACCATCCACTACCAGCCCCGCACCGCCATCAAGTCACAAGCCCTGACCGACTTCCTCGTCGACTGGGCCGAGACCCAGTACCTACCTCCAGCGCCAGACTCCACCCATTGGCGGATGCATTTCGACGGCTCCAAGATGCGCACCGGCTTGGGAGCCGGCATCGTCCTCACTTCCCCTAAAGGCGACAAGCTCAAATATGCACTGCAAATCCATTTTGCCGCCTCCAACAACGTCGCCGAGTACGAGGCGCTCATTCACGGGCTCCGGCTTGCCAAAGAACTTGGCATTCGCCGGATCCTGTGTTATGGCGACTCGGACTTAGTGGTCCAACAGTCATCTGGTGACTGGGACGCCAAAGATGCAAACATGGCGAGTTACCGTTTCCTCGTGCAGCAACTCAGTGGGTATTTCGAGGGGTGCGAGTTCCTCCATGTGCCAAGAAACGACAACGACCAAGCAGACGCCTTGGCACGAATCGGTTCTACCCGCCAAGCAATACCATCCGACGTCGCCCTTCAATGCCTCCTCAAGCCGTCTTTCAAGCCTTCACCAGAATCATACTCCATCTTCGTGCCGGCTCCTCCCGAAGAAGTCGGATCCGGCTCCAGAACCCCGGCAGACGGTACGGGGATTTTGGTAGATGGCTCCAAAGCCGCCACAGTCGAGGCCGGCCCAGGGACTGCAGTACCCGGCCCGGGGACTACGGCGGCGGGCTCGAAGACTCCAGAACTCGGCCCAAGAGCCGCGCCAGTCGGCCTGGGGACTTCATTAACCTAGCAAGCGGTTGTTGACTGCAACCCGCCGCCTCCCAGCCCAGCCGCCCTCGTCCAAGTCATAGTTCTGGCAGTCGAAGAAATAGCAGCACCCTCATGGGCCCAGCCCATCCTCAAATTCCTGATGAGCAAAGAGCTGCCGACTGATGAGACCTCAGCTCAGCAAGTACAACACCGAGCGGCAGCCTACACCATAGTCAATAGAGAGCTGGTCAGGCGCAACGTCACTGGTGTCTACTAGCGCTGCGTAGAGCCAGATCAAGGCCAAGCAATTCTCAAAGACAACCATCAAGGAGAGTGTGGCCACCATGCGGCTTCAAGAGCACTCATCGCCAAAGCCTTTCGACATGGTTTCTTCTGGCCGACTGCCTTAGAAGAGGCCAAGGAATTGGTCCAAAAATGCAAAGGGTGCCAGAAGTTCAGCTCCAAGCCACACCAGCCGGCTTCTGCACTCAAGACCATCCCAATTGGGGTCTAGACATGGTGGGACCATTCAAGACGGCACGAGCTGGTTTAACTCACTTACTTGTCGCAGTGGACAAGTTCACCATGTGGATAGAAGCGAAGCCAATCAAGAAACTGAACGGTCCGACTGCCGTGACTTTCATCTCCGATATCACAATTCGGTACGGCATAACACACAACATCATCACCGACAACGGCACAAATTTTACCAAGGCGCCTTGGCCCATTTTTGCGCAACACAGGGCATCCGACTGGACCTAGCGTCCGTCGCCCACCCACAGTCAAACGGCCAGGTGGAGCGAGCAAATGGCCTCATCCTGTCCGGCATCAATCCTCGGCTGGTCGAGCCTCTGAAGCGCTCGGCTAGCTGCTGGCTCGATGAGTTGCCAGCCGTCCTCTAGAGTCTGCGCACGACTCCAAACAACTCAACCGGCTTCACGCCTTTCTTCCTCGTCTACGGTGCCGAAGCCGTCATCCCAACGGACATAGAGTTCGACTCCCCGCGAGTCACCATGTATACCGAGGAGGAAGCAGAAGAAGCACGTCAAGACGGTGTCGATCTGCTGGAAGAGGGCCGAATGTTGGCACTCAGCCGGTCCAGCATCTACCAGCAGAGCCTGCGCCGATACTACAACAGGAAGGTCAAGCCAAGATCTTTCCAAGAAGGCGACCTTGTGCTCCGGCTGATCCAGCGAACAGACGGCCAGCACAAGCTGTTGGCGCCTTGGGAAGGCCCTTTCATCATCAGCAAAGTTCTGGGCAATGACTCCTTCTACCTGATTGACGCTCAGAAGCCTTGAGCACGCAAGAGGGACGACTCCGGCAAAGAGATAGAGCGGCCATGGAATGCAAATCTCCTCCGAAGATTTTACAGTTGATGCAGTATGTACCACGCTACCTTTTGTATTGAAGTACCAAGACTTCGGGCCCCCCTATACAAGCTCGGGGACTGCCCTCTTTTGTCTATATGAAAAAAGTTATGCCTACGAGTATGTTACTCTTTGAGTGCCGCTAGGCACCAGGCTCGACAGGTCGGCCCGGGGACTTGCCGCCTTGCACTGTGAAATGCTTCCTGCAGCCGGACAAGTAGTGTGGGACGCCTAAGCCGTCTCCTGTCAGAAACCGCAGCTTGCAGAGCGACTGTATGACGGGCAGGAGTAAGGAAGAATGGGCATTCACATGAAAAGTGGCTAAGGACTCAAAGCATAGAACATAGCTTAAAGCCGGCTTCCAGCCTTCCTTTTTTCTTTTCGCAAACCAACTATTAAGCATTCGGCTCACCGCCTTCTATTCAACTTGCTAAAAAACTCTAAAATGGCTAAATACTTGCCTTCCCAAAGTAGCCAATCATTTGATCCAACGGCAGTCCGCAGAGCGGCTGTCCGACTGGCAAGACAGGCAACTAAGGGAAAGCGGCAAAGGAAAAGGCCAAAAGAGCAATGAGCAAGAAAAGATAGAACTCGGATAGATATTTACATAGCACAGGCCCTTGGCCGAATCTTCGAGCAGAAGTTCAAAATACACCCCGCGGGTGGAATTGTGCAAATTAACAAGTTCTTCAAGACTAGTAAAGTAGATAAAATAAAGATAAGGCGGCAGCTTAGGAAGCGGCAGACAGATTCAGAGGGTCGGAGGAGGCGGCAGCGTCAGGCGTTGGGGCGGCCGGCCGGGTAGTCTCGGCTTGATCGCCTCCGGCGGCAGTCGGCTCGGTCGCACGCGGCTTGTTGCTGGCGGCGCGGTCGAGCTGAGGCTGGCCGTTTTCTCCATCTTCTGGTGCTTCCAGCTCACCTCCGTCCTCCGCCTCGCCTTCCTCCTCGATGCTGGAGCCGATCACCTCCGCCGAGTCCTCGCCATAGTCTGGATTCATCCCAAACCACTCCGGCGGTACCTCCTCGCCGTCTTTAGACCGCTCGGGGATGAAGATGCTGGTGTCGGTGTACTCGGCGATCGCCACGGCACGCTTGATGAGGGCGTCTTCCGCGGCTTCCAGCTCCAGCTGGGCCTCTGACCGGAGTGTGGCCAGCCGGTCTAGGTCCAGCCCCGGATACCACGCCTTGACGAACTCCAAGGCCCGGCGCGCTCCAGCTCAGGCTGAGGAACCTTTCCAGGCTTCAAGACGACCGGCCGCGTCCTCCAGCCAGTCGGCAATCCGACTGGGGGTGCGCGGAGCCTGCATGTCCGGGCATAGGGCAGCAATCGCCTGGGCACCGACACATTGAAGCCGGTGCAGCATCTGGTGAGTCGGCCGAAGGCGAGCCTCGATGCTCAGGATATGCTCATCAAGGGTTCGGGGGGCGTCGGCGGCGATCTCTGCACCTTCCGCCCTCCGACCTTCACGGTTAGCCTCGATGGCTTGGATGGTGGCGAGTGCCTAGGGAAGAAGTCTGCCAAGACAGAAGAAACGAAGAAACAAGTCAAAAATCAGGAGTCGGCATGATTTATAATCGGCAGCTCGAAGAAAGAAAGTAAAAGAAACTCACCATCAACAATGTCTTCAATCTCATGGAAGCCGGAGGCCAGCATTGCCTCTCTGTCAGTCCAGGAGGAGCGCTCGCTCGCGCACTCGGCCAGGAGGGTGGTTTCCGCCTCTTCCGCCTCCATCTGCGTCTTCGCAAGCAGTTCCCTCTGCTCTGCCAATTGAGTGGCCAGCACATCGCGCTCTGTGGCGAGCTTGCTGCACTCCTCCCCCTTGGCGCGTAACGCGGAGTTGGCTTCACTCAGCTGCTGTTGAAGAACAACGTTGGCTTCTAAAGAGAAGGAAGAAAGAAGGAGTTAAGTCATCAATAAAGAAGGTTGCCAGGGAGATCCGGCCCAACTGCTCAGCAGTCGGCCCGAATCTCGGGGACTACGGCCCGCGGGTGCGCCAGCGCGCCCCTGCAAAGAAGAAAAAGGACTTACTCCGGCTCTCCGACAAGTCTGCGGTCCACTTGCCCAGCTTTTCAACGTTACAGTTGAAGGCAGTAACGCGGAGGTTGTGGTAGTCCTGCGACAAATATTTCAGACAAAAGTTAGTACCCAGAGCTCACCAATTGGAGTTCCGGGCGGCCTGCGCAGCAGCCGGCCCGAAACTCGGGGACTACACCCAGTGGGTGCGCTGGCGCGCCCCCACAGAGAGGAACAACAAAAAAAAGAGAGGACCAAAGAGAAAGCATAGCCGGACGGCCGCTCGCGACGCCAGGTATGCCTTGGTGCAATTCTGGATCGCGTCGCCCTCAGCTCACAGCTTCGTCTGGACATCCAGAAGCGCCTGGTTCAGCGGCCCCGTGCCGCCTCCTTGCACCCACCCAATGGACGTGGTGCTCGTCGCTTAGGCATCAGGGATCACCGAGCTGGCGGTGCCAGTCTCCAGGGGGTGTTGCACCGAAGTCGCCTTCTCAAGACGGCGGCACGTTGGCGAGCCGACTTGAAGGAGTAGCCTCGCCACGGCGTCGTCTTCAGTCGGCGGCACCGGAGGCTCCGCCGGCTGTTCGCCTTGCACGCTCCCAGACAGCGGCGGAGGCGGCGGCGGAACGATCACGTCCGGTGTGGAGGAGTCGCCGCCTTCCTTCTCCATGACGGGGTTCTTGCGGCCGGCTTCCCCAGTCTGCCCCGTGAACTCTGGAGGCGGCGACGCAGAGTTCAGCGGGGTGATGAACACCGCCAATTGGCGGTGCGCGGCCTCCTCAGCCTGCTGCTTCGTCGCGGCAATGGCTTTGGCCTCCGCCAGTTTCTTCTTAGCGGAGGCCTCCGCCTTATCGGCCTCCACCTTCTCCAGGCGGGCGGCCTCTTCCTCATTGCGCTTCTCCTGTGCATTCCGCTCCGTCGCCTCCCGGATGTCAGCAGCGGGGTCAATCCGTCGAGTGGTGGCGGACGTCTCCGCTGACCCCATGACAGAGGCGGCGGCAACCCTCTCAAGAGTGAGGGGAGCCCTGAAGCGAGGGAAGCAAGTAAAAGACTCGGACAAAGCCACAAAGAAAGAATAAAGCGTTGAGACAGAATACTCACGCGGAAACCAGTGGCAGCTTCTTCACTTCCTTGCGGAAGCGGATGGCCTTCGCAGCCGCCCCGTCCCGCCGGGTCGCTGCAGCCGAACTCTTGGGCTTCTTCGGCCGACTGCCGAACAAAGTCGGCACAGCCCTGCGCTTCATCCCGCCGCCCGGAGCACCCGGTGCAGCAGAAGAGCCCGCGCCGGGATGGCTGGCTCCTGGCCGGGGGCGGGGGGCAACCTCCTCATCATCATCAGGCCAGTCCTCTAGACTGTCCCCGAGCTGCGGGCCGCCTCCTCCCTCGGCGTCGTCTTCCAAAGCCGCCGCCCCCAGATCGGGGTCGTCGATGTCGCTCTCCACCCGGTCGGCAAGGAACTCGCGGGCCGGCCCCGAGGTGTCGGCTGGTGGATGGAGGAGGGGATTCTGACCAAAGCCGACTGGTCAGGTCGCACAAAAAGACTGCTCCTTGCTGAACCGCTAGTCCTCCAGCAGCTTGCTGTCCGAGAAAGAAAGGGCAACTCACTGTAGGTGGGAGGTTGGCGCAGGAGTATGGCTCCTTGCTGAACCGCCAGTCCTCCAGCAGCTTGCTGTCTGAGAGGTAGTTCACCATGTAGGCCAGCTCCTCATGAGGCATGTCCTTGGTGCACATCCGACTCGGGTCACGGCGCCCGCTCATTTGGCATATCATGTGGGGGCGGCCTTGGAGCAGGAGAACTCGGCGCGCCATGAAGGTGGCCAGCAGGTCTGGACACGTCAGGCCCTCCGACTGTGTCAGCACTCGGAGTCGTGTGACGGCACCGGCTCCTGCAAGCGTCACCGACTTGGCCCGGTACGACCAGTTGGGCAGTCTCCCAGCCGGCGAGCCGGCTTCGAAAGCCGGCAGGCTGACCCAATCGCCCCCCGCGAAGACGCTCTTCACGTACAAGTATGATCGCTGCCACATCTTCACCGACTTTATCAGCTTGATGGTGGGGAAGGGGTTGTCGGCTCCCGATCTTCGCCCGGCGATGAACGCGCCGCATTGAGCCGCAACGCCTGCAGCCTGGGTGCCGAGCTTGCAGTAGAAGAACTCCCCCCATACCTCGAGGGTGGGGAGGACTCCGAGGAAGCCTTCGCACAAGGCCACGAAGGCGGACAACAGCACCACCGTGTTGGGCGTGAGGTGGTGCGGCTGGAGGCCGTAGAACTCTAGAAAAGAGTGGAAGAAGCTGCTCGCCGGCAGCCCCAATCCGTGCAGGCAGTGCGAGCGGAAGATGACCCGCTCGCCCTCCTCCGTGGATGGGGAAATCTCCTCCCTCGGTGCAAGACGCACCCGCACATAGTCTTCGCCGGGGAGCCGACGAGTCTTGCAAAGGAACTCGATGTGGTCGTCGTGAACTTCTGAGCCGTCCCAGGTGCCGGAACACACCAAAGGAGGCGCGGCGGCAGAAGAAGAGCTCATCGTGAGCTGATCGCCGCGGTGTTCGTCGGATCTTGGGCGCACGGCGGGGCGAGGAAGAAGAAGAAGGAGAAGAGCAAGGAGTAGTGGGAAGGAGGGGCACGCGTGCTCTGCCGTGCCCCCCTCCTCCCCCTACTTATAGCCTCATGGGCTGCGAAGCCGAGGCGGCGGTCATGGGATTTACTGCGCCCACGGCCCCACGCCCCCATGTTTCCACAACAAAGTTCCTGCGCACAGTAACTCCACGGGAATCCCAACCGTCCGCCTGGGCCACAGTGGATCCGCTCGGGCACCGAGGCACGGTAGTGGCCGGCCCCGCCTACGGGCCTGTCCCGTCACGCGCGTAGGCTGGCAGACTGGCCCGGCTGCGTGTCATCACGTGACAGGCCCAGAATGGGCGGCGGCCTGGAGGCTTAGCCAGCACGCTAGTTGGATCCCGCCATGACGTTCGAAATACTGTGCAAGTTAGAGTTGGGCGGGTCCGACTCCTTCTAGTCGACCCGGCGGAAATCAAGCAAGAACCATGTGTTGAGCACCCGGCAAGAGAAACTGCTGAGGCTTCTCGGCCGATCGTCCGTGGCGCCTCACCAGCTTCAGGGACTACTGTCGGAGTAATGGGCCACGGGTAGGCTAACCGGAGCCCTAGAACCTTTCAAGACATCGGGGCAGGCTGCGCCCCTCAAGACCCCAGGACGAAGAGCCGCTTCTGAGAATTCGGCGGCAAAGAGACCGACTGCCCACTCGCGGTCGAGTCCCGGGGACGACTTCAGGATAAGCCGACTCCTGATTGGCGACTTCCAGAGAAGCTGGCCTTGGGAAGTCAGCCCACGGCTCCAGCAAAACCCCATGTTCTCATCAAGAGGGACAGGACAGGGGAGTAGCTACAGTGAAGACTGCTCCCACCCCTTTCCAAAGGGAAGCATGGTCACAGTACGCCGTACCCGCGGAGATCTCCATGTGGCGTGGCACTATCGCCATGCTGGCCCTGACATCATCACCGGTGGACCGAATCCTGTGCCCACAACGGCTTGTCTGTACGACCTTTGGGCGGCGGGTCCCACCGGCCAGCGGGATCCCAGAAGACGGCAAGTGCGCCACAAGTTGGACCCGTCGGGAGTCGGCCCCCGAGAGTCGGCCGGCTCCTCACCCAGGGCCCACGCGCCATTAACCAGATGTGATGGAGAGTGGCAATAGTGATCGCTCGCCAGGCGGCGGGGCTGTTGCCACCACTCCATGACGAAGCTCGCGTCATTAGAAGCACATCTACAGTAGTCAGCAGCCGGCAAGACGCGCCCGCGACGGACGCAGCCTGTCAGCGCCGTACCTAGCCTGTAGGCGGGCCCCAGCAGTCGGCGGAGAAGACGAAGGCCGGAGGGACTGACGGCTGGGCCCGCGTCCAGCCGGATTACCATTGTACCCCTTGGGGGTAGGCCTATATAACCCCCCCCCCAGGGCACCCATGCAAAGGGTGGGAATCCATTAGCTCTAGACCAAATCATATAGGAGGGAGAGAGCTAGCCTTGCCCTCTCCTACCTCCAGAAAACAGCTCAAGGAGCAATCATGTAAACACTTTGCCATAGTGATCATGCAGAGACCCCGTAGAGCAGCAGTAGGGGTATTATCTCCTCGGAGAGCCCTGAAGCTGGGTAAGATTCGCCGGCGTGCATGTCTACGCCTCATCCCATTTCTAGGCACCGGCGACGTTCTACTCGCTCCCACCATGATAAGCCATCCTTTGGCATATGTTGCACCCAACCCCCGACAGGTCGCAAATAAGTGCCCTGAAAGTTGTCGAGGAATGTGGCTTCCAGATCTTCCTAATAGCTAATGGAGTCCGCTGGCAAGTTGTTAAGCCAATGCCACGCTGGTCCTTTGAGCTTTAGTGGGAGGTATTTGATGGCGTGTAAGTCATCGCCGCGGGCCATGTGGATGTGGAGGAGGAAATCCTCAATCCATACTGCGAGATCTGTTGTGCCGTCGTATGATTCAATATTTACAGGTTTGAAACCTTCTGGGAATTGATGTTCCATTACTTCGTTTGTGAAGCATAAGGGGTGTGCGGCGCCTCTGTATTGGGCTATATCGCGACGCAGCTCGAATGGGTCACTACTAGAAAAAGGGCTATAGATGGAATTGACACTAATGGCGCACCAAACATGTGGTGTGCCATTACTATATACTAATGGCGCACCATCTGTTGGTGCGCCATTAGTGTGGAAGACACTAATGGCGCACCAGGCACACGGTGCGCCACTAGTAACAAAATGTTTTTTTTTCATTTTTTCAAACATACTAATGGTGCATCTGGGCAGAGTGCGCCATTAGTAGTTAGAACTACTAATGGCGCACCAGCCATTGAGTGCGCCACTACTATATTTTTTTTAACTTTTTTGCAAAACTACTAATGGCGCAATGTGCCACGGTGCACCATTAGTATAATTTTTTTTTACTTCTTTGCAAAACTACTAATGGCGCATGTCTGTGTGGTGCGCCATTAGTATGTTCGGTTACTAATGGCACATGTCTCTGTGGTGCGCCATTAGTAACCTGGGACCAGCTAGATATTTTTGGACAGCCACACCTACACACTCACTTTCCCCACTTTATTCCCCCCACCTCCTTCTCTAAGCTTGTCGGCTGCCTCCTCCTTCTCACCCCATTTGCACCATAGATTCATCAAAATTAAGTGTTCAAATTACCTTTTTTTGATAGGTAAGTAAGGGTAAAGCTATCTTCATGTTGTAGATCTACTTTTTTTCTCCCTAGCTCGCTTCAACAACGTGCACATGCACTTTTTGTGGCCTAGCTAGATCTATGTATGTTTGTGGTGTTTCATATGTTTGTGGTGTTGCATATATGTTTGTGTTTGCAGGTACCGGTATTTGAAATGCGATAGTTGCCAATATTTTGCCGGAAGGTTGATTCATTTCCGTTTCGGCGAGAATTTTGGCACTATGCATTCTTTTTGGTCCTATTTTTAGGGAAAGTCATGCCAAATTTTTTCTTGGTTCTAAAATATCGTTTTCCTCTACCCCTCAGGCGACCATGGTCCGCACGATGACCGAAGGCATCGTGAATAGGTTTTTGAGCTCCGCAAAGGCCGAGATGCTTCAAAAGAACGAGATGGAGATAAGATGTCCGTGTCGAAGATGCAAGCTGAAGAGCCTTATTGCGGACCTGGATTCCGGGCAGGTTCGGGACCACCTGCTCTTGCTTGGTTTCATGGATGGCTATCGGTGGCAAGGTGATGAAGATGACTATGAAGTCGTCCATGTGGGCCGGGCAAGAAATGAGGAAGGGCAGCAAGACAACCACCGCGGCTCGGGCGGGCGAGAAGACAAAGAATCTCCAGGACATGATCACGATGGTGATGCTGTACACAGTCATCATGTAGAAGATGCCGGACATGATGATGAGGAAGATGCCGGAGCAGACGAAGGGCATGATCATGAAGATCTAGAAGCCGGAGGAGCAGACGACGATGGACCATCGATGGGCTGGGTGCAGGACCCTCATATTCAAGAGTTGCTTCTCAAGCAGACGGATAACGCAAGAGCTGCCGCCCGAGAAAAAGCCAAGCTGGATCAACTGGAGATAGACGCGGTTACTCCATTGTATGAAGGATGCAGACCTGAGGATACCTGCCTCAAAGTAACGCTCATGGCTTTGGAGATGAAGGTAAAACACAAAATGACCGACGCATGCTTCGACGAGAACATGTCATTCTGGCACGAACGTCTTCCCAAGGGGAACAAGTGCCCGACCAGTTTCGAGGAGGCGAAGAAAGTCGTGTGTCCTCTAGATTTACCGCATGTGAAATACCATGTGTGCATGGACAATTGCATCATTTATCGAGGCGAGCACGCGGAGTCTACCATATGTCCGGTGTGCGGCGTCACTCGATAGAAGAAGAGGAAGAAAGCTCCTCGAAAAGTGGTGTGGTACTTTCTAATCACTCCTCGTCTGCAGCGGTATTTCGCGGACCCTAAGGTAGCAAAGCTCCTGCGTTGGCACGCGGATAGGGAGGAGAAGAAGCAAGAAGATGACGCAAATGATCCGGAGATAAATAAAAAAGACAAGATGCTGAGTCACCCTAAGGATGGGAGCCAGTGGCAAGCGTTGAACTTCGAACACCCAGAATTTGGGAAGGATCCAAGGAACATCGTGCTGGGCGCGAGCACTGATGGAGTCAATCCGTTTGGCAGCCAGAGAAGCACACATAGCACCTGGCCTATGTTTGTGTGGATGTACAACCTTCCCCCTGGTTGTGCATGAAGAGGAAGTACATTCACATGAGTATGCTAATTGAAGGGCCGAAACAACCAGGGAACGACATCAATCTGTATCTGGGGCTGCTGAAAGAGGAGCTAGACATGCTGTGGAAAACGCCAGCCGATATGTGGGACGCCGCACAGAAAGAATATTTCCCTATGAGAGCCGCACTGCTCACGACGGTGCACGACTATCTCGGTTACGGATATCTCGCAGGGCAGGTGGTCCACAGATTTTTTGGATGCGTCAGGTGCATGGATGACACAACGTATCGCCAGCTAGATAGAGATCCCAGGTCTTCGAAAACCGTGTTCATGGGACATCAAAGGTGGCTTCGCGACGATGACCCGTGGAGGAAACGCAAGGATCTGTTCGATGGTGAAACCGAACTCCGAAGACGCCCGCGTATGAGGAGCGGCGAGGAAATAGACGGGCAGTTGAAAAATTGGAAAGATTGCCCACTGCCGGGAAAGAAGCAAAAGGCGCCAGAGCCGGGAAAGAAGCGAAAGGCGCCAGAGCCGCTGCTGAAGGTATGGAAAACGAGGTCTGTTTTCTGGGACTTGCTGTACTGGAAGATCCACCGTGTGCCTCACAGCCTTGATGCCATGCATATCACGAAGAACGTGTGCGAGAGTCTGCTTGGTACCCTGCTCAACATGCCAGAGAGGACCAAAGATGGGCCGAAAGCAAGGGTAGACTTGAAATCAATGGGCATCAGGCAGGAGCTTCACGCTAATGATGATGATGATGATGATGAGGCGAAGCAGGACACAGAAAGTCGTCGCAAAGGCAAAAAGGCCAAGAAGACCGGAAATGACTACCCTCTCGCGTGCTTCACTCTAAGTCAGGAGGAGATCGAGCAGTTTTTCACCTGCCTTGTAGGAGTAAAACTTCCTTACGGTTACGTGGGGAAGATAAGCAGATACCAAGACCCAGCAAAGCAGAAGTTCAGCAGGATGAAGTCTCACGACTGTCACGTGCTGATGACGAAGATACTTCCAGTTGCAATCCGTGGGATCATGGACGCGCACGTCCGTGAAACGCTATTTGGCCTATGCAACTTTTTCGACGTCATCTCTCGGAAGTCGGTTGGCGTGAGGCAACTCAGAAGGCTACAAGAAGAGATCGTGGTGATACTATGCGAGCTTGAGATGTACTTCCCGCCTGCATTCTTCGACATTATGGTGCATCTGCTGGTCCATATCGTGGAGGATATCATCCAACTCGGGCCGATGTTCCTGCACAGCATGATGCCGTTCAAAAGGATGAATGGTGTCATCAAAGGATACGTTTGCAACATGTCACGTCCAGAGGGAAGTATAGCCAGGGGCTTTCTGACCGAAGAGTGCATCTCCTACTGCACAAATTATCTAGGCATCGAGAACCCCGTTGGTCTGCCCGTCAACAGGCACCTCGGCAGGCTCGCTGGATGGGGTCACCATGAGGGTCACCGCGAAATGCATGTCGACTTCGAGGGTCGACTCGCCGACTTTGAAAGAGCAAACCGAGTCGCGCTACAACACATAGACGTGGTCGATCCTTGGGTGGTAGAGCACAAAACCTTTATTGAGAAGACGTACAATGACCGAGGCCAACAGAGGACAGACGGAGATATAATCAAAGAGCACAACTCATGTTTCACACGTTGGTTCAAGCAGAAGCTTCTATCGTACCCTTTACATGAGGATTCTTCCGCGGAAGAACAACTCATATTTGCCTTGTCACAGGGCGCCGAGCACAACCTGATGACCTATGAGGCGTACGATATCAACGTCTACACATTCTACACTGAGGACAAGGACATGAAGAGCGATGGTTATCAGAACTCCGGGGTAACGATGGAATCCTACACCGGTAACAACAAGGACAGATACTATGGAAGGATCGAGGAGATCTGGGAGCTGAGCTACGCTGGAGAGAAGGTCCCGATGTTCCGTGTCAGATGGGCCAAGAGCGTCCTAAAAGAAGACCGGTATTTCACCACCATGGTTATACCCGAAGCCAAATCCAAGACCGCGGGCGCAAACGTCACCGCGAAAAATGAGCCGTGGGTACTAGCTTCCCAAGTGGACCAATGCTTCTTCATTACCGACCCGTCAAAGCCCAGTCGTGTTGTCGTGAGGAGAGGCAAAAGGAAGATCATCGGAATGGATGGAGTAGCCAATGAGCAAGACTTCGACAAGTACGGCGACCCGAAGATCGAACATGACGACGACAATGAAGTAGCAGCATACACCACAAGAAGAAGCAGGACCACCCTACCTAAAGGACGTCCGTTCCATAGAAGAACTCCATTTGCGAAAAAGAAGGGCAAGAAGATTATGAACAGATAGCTAGCTAAGATCGACTGTATTTAAATCGTAATCTTCATTTCTCGGTTGTATTTCATGGGAACTTTTTGATATCATGAATAGTTTTAAATTTCATCGGCACCTTTTGAATTCATGAATATTTTTTCATATTCAATATGATAAAATATTGAATATTCATGAGGACACTCGATCTCGATCCCCCTCCATCTTGATCTCGATTCCCCCTCCATCTCGATCCCACCCGCACCCTCCCCCGCTAGCTCCACCGGCACCGACGATCCACCGCACCCTCCCCCACTCCACCACCGCTGCCGACGACCCCCCGCACCCTCCCCCGCTCCACCACCACCGACGAGCACCCCCGCACCCTCCCCGCT